>NC_061077.1:4397448-4457866 GCF_021917145.1 Hypomesus transpacificus | reverse complement strand
CATGCATGGCTCCTATAGGCTCCATGTCTATACTGTGGGTTTAAGGTGGCTATATTGCACAGCGATTATTTTCTTGTAGAGATGATACTACAGAGAATACTGCATGAGCATTTGATGAGAAATGGAGTGCCTTTGAGCAAATGCATCTTTAGAAACAGTCAACTAGCCTTCAGGCTTTGGCAGACACGATATTTCCATATCAAAGCTCAGGTGTGGTAGGTAGTGAGAGACTGAGACAGACACACACACACACAAACACACACAAACACACACCCCAGATGAAATGTCCACCCTGCATGCATCGTACTACACAATACTCTTTCTCCTTCTTTACATGGCACAGTTTAGTCTGTCTGTGTCAATGCAGTCTCTCTCAATCTAAACTTCACTCTAGAAAAACACACAGAGAAAGGCTTGGAAGGACTCAAGCAATACTAACACCTTTCTTCTCCACCAAACCACAGTGAACCTGGCTGCAGTAACAGCACCTCACTACAGTAATACCAACCTCATACATTCTGGCAAGAGAATATATCACTCTGTGTTCAGCATGGCAGGGCTCAGACTTTCTGCCTCAGGCTTTGCTGTAAAATACAGTGCTTTGAGTTTGAACACTTCATTAGGATGCATTCATTTTACAACATTTTTCGCCAGTTGAGATGCAGTTGACACCAACCTATGGTATAGGCCTGACCCTGGCACTGAAGTATACCTAATGGACAGATGTCTTAAATGTCAAAGTGCGCCTGTACGTATGTGTGTGTGTGTGTGTGTGTGTGTGTGCGTGTGTGTGGTGTGTGTGTGGATGTATGCATGTGTGTATGTGATGTATACCCTGCATTAGCTGGCTATGGAGAGGTTTGTAATACAGCCATGGGTTCAGGTTAGAGTGCTAAAGTGCTGCTAACAAGGCCTGTTTAACATTCTCTCCCCTGCTCAGCATACAATTATTCCACTTCGCTGCCATTAACATGTACAGTAGGCTCCCGCTTTTAATTGGCCTGATTCTAGTAATGCCAGATCAACTTGGATTTGTTAATTAGTTTTCCCTTAAAAGTGCCATCAGGATATGAAATATTCATTGATGTAAGGTGCAGTGAGGACTGTGGGTGGTATTAGTGAAAAATGAGTGAGATGGATACTCAAATGCAATGTGAGAAATAGTTTGAACCAACATTGGTCCATTATAAGTTGGTTATTCACAATTTTTAAGAGCTGTTATCACAACAAATGAAGTCTGTCCTGCTATCAGGACTGTTTCATCTCCTCACCTTGTCCTCTCTCCTGCCTCTCCACTTGTCGTCTCCTGTTGCCTTGGTTCTCCACCCCTCCCCCACATCCACCTCTCCTATCCTTCATCTTGTTTAATCACCTCCCCCTCCCCCTTCCCAATTGATTTCCTTCTTCACCCTCTACCCTCACCCCAACTCCCACCGTAATCCTGCCCCTCATCTCTTCATCCTCACTTTCTATGACCTCTGTCCTCTCTATCTTCACTCCTCACTTTTTTCTCTCTCCTCTCAATATCCACCCTAACTCCACTTCTCCACCCCTCTTACATACCTCCTTCTACATCTCTTCCTCCTCCTCCTCCTCTTCCTCCTCCTCCTCCTGCTCCTCCTCCACCCCTCCACTTCTCTAAGTGGGCCAGGTGCCTCCTGTGGCTTTCCCTACTCCCTTTCTCATTTTTACCCTTCCTCTGCTCCCTTTCTCATTTTTACCCTTCCTCTGCTCCCTTTCTCATTTCTTAGTACTGGCACCAATGTCATCCTCACATTCCCCTCTGTGTCAGTGGACTCAGTCGGAAGCTACACAATCATCTCCTTAACTGCCCTTACTCTCAGTCACCAGGTGGTGCTGAGTTAGAGGTGAATCCGGGTCACCCTAGTTGTTCATGGCACATTTTCCTCTTAAGGTAAATATTTCTATCAAACACTGTATCCTTTGTTCTCACTGTTTTAGTTCCTCGATTTGTGTGTGTGAGCGTGTGCGTGTGTTTAGAAAAGCCTGTTCAGGTGCAGACCCATCCATACAGAAGTGAGTAGAGTTCATATCCCCTTTCTGGTGGTGACCCCCAGAGCCTCTCGCCAGCTCTGACGGCCAGAGAGACGGAAGCCTCTTTGTCACCTGACATGTTGTTCCCTCAGCGCTCTGTGAATGATTTGGGTTAGTTGGCAAGACTCACCTCACGCTATTCTCCTCTATTAACCTCTTCTTCTCTCCCTCTATTCTGTTCTTCTCCACTTTTTATTGTCCATGTCTTTTTTTCAAAAGTTTTGTCTCTTCTCACCTTTCTCTCATTCCACCCCCCCCCTCTCTCCTTGTTTTGGTGCTTGGTGCTTGTGGTGTGTCATGGCTGATGCTTAGTGCTGGCTCAGCACTTGGTGTTGGTCAGACACCTGATACTGCCACTGCTTCAGACTTTCGGAATGTGTGACTTCTTTAAATGTAGGCTTCCAAGGTGGGCGTTGTCTTTAGCGACTGCGACCATGATCACAAGAGTTACACAGTGGGCCTTTGTCTTTAGGGGATGGCACAAGTCTTTCTCTCTCTCTCTCTCTCTCTCTCTCTCTCTCCCTCTCTCTCTCTCTCTCTCTCTCTCTCTCTCTTTCTCTCTATCTCTCTTTCCTCTCTCTTTTCCCTCCTCTCTTTTTTATATCACAGTCCTTTCTTTCCCCTTGTCTCCCCTTGTCTCTCTGTCCATCTCTGCTCTTGTCTACCATTCTCTCTCTCTCTTTTTTCTGTCTCTTTCTTTCACTGGGCTCAGTGCTCCAGTAGTTAGCTCCACAGTTTGTTTCCATCCTAATAGAAAACAAGGGACCACGTCTCCACAGGCCCCTTAGCAATGAAAGCCATTCATGTTAGTCAGCAGGTGACAATCAGACGTCAAACCGCTTTGGTGAATGCACACTGAGACGAGAGAGAGAGAGAGAGAGAGAGAGGGAGAGAGAGAGAGAGAGAGAGAGAGGATTGTCAGGAGAGAAGACAGGAGAAAAGAGTAGAAAGGTGAAACATTTGTCTGGTGGACCATCTCACTCCATCAATCACTCAAACAAAAACTGTGCTCTTTGGGAAAAACACAGGTATTCACCTAACATTCAGGAACATTCAGATGACAGACAAACTTCAGGGTGTTTTTGGAAACTGTACCGACAATTTCTATGTAGTGTGTACTTTGTGTTGCACACACATAACTGTTATAAATGTGTTTTTGCAGAAGTACAGTATAGATTTAGTATCTATTTCAGAGTCCTCCTCCTCTTAAGCTCACTGACACCAAACAGCTACATTATGAGAAACCAATTGAAGCAGGTGATCGATCTCTATGGTAACATTGGTAAAGTCCTTCAAAGCAATTAAGCTCCATCTCTCATACGTTCACTCACTCGCTCAATCACTCACTCAGTCACTCACTCACTCTCCTTCCCTTTTCTCCCTCCCTCTCTCTTTTCCCTTCTCTCTCTTGCTCTCTCTCTTACCTTCTCTCTTGCACCCTCTTTCTGTCTCCTTTTCGACTCCAAAAGGTGTGAGACTCCCTATATTTAGCTACTCCTGAATTTGTTCTCCCTTTATCTTCCCTTCTTTTTTCTCCCTGTTGAAGGACAGTAGAACAGAAGCACTCCGACTCATCAGTTCATTGATCAAGTTAATGAAAGACTGCCGAGTCCAAGCCAGACGGCAAAATGCATCATCAAACCTGCTGCTAGGTCGTTGTATAAACATCTCAACTGAATTTAGGCTAACTGAGGTTACACCAGTCATGTGACTCACCAGTTGTATATTTGCGTTCACTTATTATTTTAATGGTTCCTCATACATACCACCCATTGCAAGTCTGAGGGAAATTGAATATTAGGCAAATGTAGGTTTTTGTGTGTTGTATGGAGTGTTGGTAAATTGGATTAAGTGTGAGTGCAGGGAGGGCAGTCAGTAATAATATTTGCAGAGGGGGAAGGAGGGTGTGGCTGCACTCGTGAGTACAAGGCTAAGCTGTGGGTTTTTACTCCCTTCTTTGCGTAAGCTCAGTGTAAGCCATGGCCCAGTGTGGATTTCAGAAAGATGCCTCTGTTTGCTCTGTGACCGTGCGACAGTCACGCCAACGCACACACATGCATGTACCCATGCGTGCACACTTTAGATACTCGCCTTGGCAGCAGTGACTGGCCACCAGCAGTGAGTCACCATCAGTCACTCACTCTCACACCCTCACACACAAAACATACACTTATATCACTTCAGTGTGATCAGTGTTTTAATGGTTTATAACTGACTTTTGGTCCCCTTTGTCACAAAACGCCAAACCATTTACTATATTTATGTATCTTGAAACCTAGACTGATGTTTTGATGCTCAACCTCTAGGAGAAAGATCTTTCTGAAAGTTTTGTATCTGTGCGCTGTTGTGTTGACAGTTTTCAAGACCATTGAGCAGCTTTGAATGTGTGTGCGCGTGCTTGTGCGTGTCTGTAATTCTGTCTCATTCCATCAGGCAAAGCCACATGGGTGACGTTGTCAGAGGCTGCTGTTTTATGGCGACACCTCTCATGATGTAAGATACAGGAGGTGTGAAAGAATGCACGCATGCACACACACACACATTATGTACACACACATTATGTACACATACACATCATGTACACACACACACACACACATCATGTACACACACACACATCATGTACACACACACACACACACATCATGTACACAGCAACTGGCAGTGAGAGCTCCAGGAAGGTGTTAAATGTGAGTCGTGTGTCCTAGGGAGTCATCATGATAGCCACTGTGCCATTTGGTACCGCTAAAAACGGACTCGCTGTTCTTGGTGAAGACACCAGAAATGGAGTAAAACTGAAGTTGAAGGGAGAGGAGGAGGAGGAGGAGAGAGAGGTAGGAGGTGAGATGACGGGAGAGGGAGGTGGATGATGAACTAGAAGAAGAGAAGGGGAGTTTTGGTCTCAGATTAAAACATGGACCCAAATTTTTTATGTGGGCTTGAGTCGCGACCACACATCATGATGTATATGGCAAATGTGCTCGCCCCACCCACAGACCTACACAAATTGTCACCGGCATGACCAAATACAGATGCAGCTACTGCAGTAGGTCTTTCTCACTTCCCTTGCGCTGGTCAGCAATGGTGCCACTGCTACATGTAGCTTGTTTAACAGACAACCAGTGGGTAGTTTCAACATGACGTATCTTTGTGAGATTCTTATTTTAAGGGCACTGAAACCACTTCCCAGACAGAATTTGAATGGAAACTTGTGTTGTGATGAACAGGTGTAATAAACTATAGAATAAATACATAAATAGTTCCATTTTATTGACAGTTGATACATTTTAGTGTGTCGAAAGGCTTTAACATTGGAGTGACAGCTCACTGGTCATCCCCCAACACTTATATGGGCGCCACCCCTGTTTGGTTAAGCAGCCAATCCCAGCTGGTCTGTGTGTAGCATCAACACTTCTCAGACAAAAGACTCTCTGTTGGGTTATCTGTTCCCTTCCCCTCATCTCACCCTCCCTCCTTTCATCCTCTCCTCCCTTCCTCTCTCATTTATCGTTCTGTCCCCTCCCTTCACTCCGCTATCTACCACCCTCCTATTCTGTCCTCTCACCTCCCCCCTTCCCTCCCTTCCCCCATTCCTTCATCTCCTCCCTTCCCTGTCTCCAACCCCCCGCCCCACCTCCCTCCCTCCCCCGTCCGGTTTGATTCTCCGACAGTGGTAATGAGATGGTTCATTATTTGCTTTTCACAGCTTTTAATAGAGAGAGAATTTAGGCTAAGCCCCGGGTCGTCAGCTAGGGAGTCACCATGGGAGACTTGACTGGCTGTAGGGCCTGGGGGACACACGCTAGCCCAGAAACCACATAGAGGGGAGAGAGAGAGAGAGAGAGAGAGAGAGAGAGAGAGAGAGAGAGAGAGAGAGAGAGAGAGAGAGAGAGAGAGAGAGAGAGAGAGAGGGAGGGAGAGGGAGAGAGAAAGGACAGGAAGAGATGGAGGGAGAGAAAGAAAAAAGGAGGGAGAGAGAGAAGCAGATGTTTGGAGGGAAAGAGAAAGGGAGCAAAAGAGAGAAATAGGAAAAAGAAAGAAATGGAGGGAAAGAGTCTGAAAGACACAGAGGGACGGAGGGGGAGAGGAAGACAGAGAGTGACAGAAGAGACAGAGAGGTAAAGGAAAACTCTACTGCAGGAAGAAGTTGAGGTGGGAGGTTGCACAGTATCTAACCCCTCCCTCCTGTCTCCTCACCTACCATAAGGTCAGGTTAGGTCAGCTCTATGTTATCCTGTACACTCACCGAACACACTTCTATCCTCATGTCACACCTATTTCTGTCACCCTTGGCTCATCCCAGCTGATCTCAGACGCGTGGATCAGGCTTAGTTTACCAGAGGGCTGCTGTGGTCAAGGAATGGACAGAGATATATAAAGGGAGGGAGAAACAAGATGGGTAAACCCAGACAGTCATGGGACAGTCAACAGAACCAAACAGGGTCCAGCAGGTACACTGAGGTGAGGAGAATGTGCTGGAGAGTGTGCTTGGGAGAGGTGAAGAGGTAAAGTGAGGTAAAGTTCAGGAAGGTTACGTGGAGTAGATGAGACAGTAAGTCTCTCTAAGCCTCCTGGATCCACTCTGGCCCCCACCTAGTGTCAATTGAGGTTGTCCTCTCCCCTTCACACCCAGGTCAGAGACAGGGAGGGAGGGAGGCGACAGGAACAGATAAGAAAATAGGTCTTTTCCAGAGTCTCACTCAGTCAACAGAGGAAGGAGAAAAACCCTGTTCAACATTTATATTTCACTCTTTTTTTTTGTTGAGTTACATGCTTTTCTGTATTTGTGTGTGCAATGACGTGCATAAACAGGAACAAAGAGACAGAGAGAGAAAGAGAGAGAGAGATTGAGAAAGAGTGAAGAAGACAGAGAGAGAGTATTTTTGTCCCGTGCCTGTTGTGTTGACAGGCAGCCACTCTGGCTGTGCCGTACGTGTGCCAACTCCGTGGGATTGGGGATTAAGTCCAGGATAATGGGCCCTGATGCCCAGTTGAGTGGAAGGAAAGCTGTTTAAAAAATGCTGGCTGCCCCGGAGTCAAAGTGATGCAAGCACAACTTCTCACTGAAGGTCCTTCTACAGCACTTCTCCCTCTGTCTCTCTCTCTTTCTCCGTCTCTTTCTTCTTCTCTCTTTCTCCTGGGCTCCATATTTGTCTCCCCATATCCTCTCAGGTCACGATGGTGTCCTGCTTGCTAGGAGCGACAGAACGTCTAAAGAGGACAGGAAGGCTGAGGCCCATTCTCTCACTCCATCACATCTCTCTGTCTCTTGTTCTTAGTTGTTTGGTTTAGGCCCAAAGTCCCGTTGTTGTGACACGATCAGGACACATTTTGTGTATGTGTTTGATGTGATGGCGCTAGGGCTAGGTGTGTGTTTGTGATTTGTGTTTGTGTGTGATCAGAGAAGGGGTTGTGGAGTGGGGGTTGTGGCTTTAGGAGGGTAGTCACTTCTCATTTGGCCTCACAAGGGTGACAAGGACTTCAAACTGTGGTGGCACGCTTTACTGAACCCTGAGTGTGCCAAACGGCCCTGACCACATACACACACACACAAACACACACATAGAGACATACACACACTGTTTGCATGCCATTCTGAAGATATCTCTTTTGTCCTTTAGTAATAAAATTATAACCTTTTGGCTTAACTATTCCTCTAAAAGAAAGTTTTAGCATCTGTGGCCTTGCGTGTCTATTGGTACATTCCTTCTCATTCTCTTTGTCTCTCTCTCTCTCTCTCTCTCTCTCTCTCTCTCTCTCTCTCTCTCTCTCTCTCTCTCTCTCTCTCTCTCTCTCTCTCTCTCTCTTTCTCTCTCTGTCTGTCTTTCTCTCTCTCTCTCTCTCTCTCTCTCTTTCTTTCTCTGTCTATCTGTATCCACCCCGCTTGTTACATGAACGTGGATGTATTATTCATTTTGATAGGAACATTCTCCTCCTCTCAAACCACCACAGCAGGTATCAGCAACACTACAGCCAAGCACACTGTACCTGGGGTTTCTCTACATGGTTGGTGTTCATAGTACACAGCTAGGCTGGGGGTACAGGCCAGGGCAGTAATATAGTGTTTTGGGTGGGAATGGTATGTTGGGGGGTAAGAGTATTGACATTGTTCCTTTGGAGCTCAGGGTCCATGACTGCAGGGGATGGGGGGGGGGGGGGGGGGGGGGGGGGGGTAAATTAAACCAGCCAATTAGACAAACGACCCAAACGAGTTCAGAGGTCAAATGGATGGGTACTCCATTAAAGTTATTTTTTTCCCTCCGTCAAACTCTCTCTCTCTCTCTGGGCCTACTGAAGCAGCAAATCTGATTAGTGTTCCCTCTTTCTCTTCTTTATTTGCTCTCTCTCTCTCTCTCTCTCTCTCTCTCTCTCTCTCTCTCTCTCTCTCTCACCCATTCTCTTTTATATTCTTTTTTTCCCTCAGCATCTCATTGTTTAAATTGTCTTTCAATTTAAAGCATTGTTTCACAACCCCCTTAACACACACACACACACACACACACACATTCACACTCCCTGGAATCTCAGTGACTTTACACACTACCAAGAAATGTGTACCCTCGAGCCACTCATCATTGTGTGTAACAGTGTGAGGTGGAGGGTGAGATAGTAACAGAGATAATCAATATCCACTCTACCATCCCCTGGCTCCTGGGAGGAAGCTGGCATGTACGCACATGTAGGGGACAGTAGAGTATGATCCAGTAATTCAGGTCACACACTCGAACCCAGCACTGCTATGGCGTTTGAGTTTTCCTGTAGTTGTCTTTAGAAAGACAGGAAGACAGGTCTCTTTCTAGCAGGCAGATACACTTTTCTTTGCTCTACAATGTTCAAAGGGTCAAATTGCCAATTGTATGCAGCTTGCTGAAGATAAATGTTCTTGGCTTTTGGTGAAAAAATAAGATGACTGGATGTGAAAGAAAGAAAGAAGGGAGAGAAGTAGAAGGGCATCATTGTGCATGAGTCCTTAAAAGCATGTCTTCTGAGGTGAGAGGTGACTCCGTTCAATACATCCATCAGTGAAAGAGAGAAAAGGAGGAATATCTCAAGGTTGGACTCTCAATAGAGTCTCAACCACCGTTTGAGACGAGGGACAAACTGAGTTGTGTCAAAAGCGGCCTTTTCAGGGACAACAAGTTTCTTCTCACTTTTTCCTCTTCCTCAACTTGCCTTCAGGAACAGCAGAGCCCGGTTAAAGGCTGCCTGGCAGCAGCAGCACGTGGCAGAGATCCACAACAGTTTTGGAGTGAAGGATCTCAGCACTGTGGCACGGCCCCCCAGCCAGCCCCTCGTCAGTCAGGGAGGTGTGTTTGTCCAAGAGGACATGGAAGACACACAGGATTTATCTGATCTTACAAGCCATCAGGTTGAACACAGCTTTCCTAAACATGACCTGAAGTGTGCCGGCCCTCGAGCAAACGCTGCTGTCACCTCGGCCAATTGGAGCTGTCGTCTCCTGGGACAGCCAATGAGAGCTGACAGCCGTGGCGTTCCCAAAACAAATCACTGCTGCGTTTTTGTAACACTCCGTGTCCCCGCGATTTAGCCCTCGCTGAGACGAGAGCCGGAGCAGCGGCCACTAATATTCCAGATAATGTGCTGTGAGTGTGTGTGTGTGTGCTTTTCCTTTGTTTCCGTCTACGTACACACACTACTCTGCTATTGTAACAGCACGGTGATCCACTTTGTCCTTTTCAATCCTCTCAGTCTCCTTTCTCACCCTCTCCCTCTATCCCGTCTTCTTCCCCTCGCATTCATTCCATTCCTGTAGAATTGTGTGTTTGTATGTTTGCGTGTGTGTGTGTGTGCAAATCTGTTTCATGCAGTGTGTAGAAAACATATTTCAATGGGAAAAAAGTAGTAAAGAAATTGCATTCTGAAAGGAAATTTCCATTTCACCAAGACAGCTTTTTTTCCTTGCACAGACACACATACATACATTACATTTCATCACCATCATTATTAATTTTATAGACAGTATTTATTCAAGGCATTTATTGGGATATATACAGCACTGCTCGGTGTTTAGAAAGATGTCTTTACTGAAGGTATACAGTAGCTACACATTAATATGTTAAGGGATGTCCATATACAGCATGGCAAGTATTTGTTGACATTATATGTCATTTGGGGGAAATTTCAATCCCTTCCCCCTCCCTCCACCTCATGACCCGGCTCTCTCTCCCGTCTCCTTCAGACTGTGTGGAGGAGAGGCTAACGGACAGCTACCCAGATGAACAACAGGAAGGAGGACATGGAGATCTCGTCCCACTACCGGCAGCTCCTGCGGGAGCTCAACGAGCAGCGGCAACATGGCATCCTGTGTGACGCCTGCGTCATCGTCGACGGCAAGATCTTCAAGGCCCACAAGAACGTCCTCCTGGGCTCCTCACGCTACTTTAAGACCCTCTACTGCCAGGTGTGTGTGTGTGAGTGTATGTGTGTGCGTGTGTGTGTGTGGAGGGGAGACTGGTCGACTACAAATACAGACTCTCTAGAAAGGCAAAATTAGCCCAGTGCAGCTTTTCAATTGATCTGTTTACAATCTCCTTGTCATGTTTCTGCTTTGCTAGTGCTGTCCTGCTGTGGCTGGCCAGCATATCCATATATCTATACTAATCTGCAGCCCTTCATCCTCTGTCAGGTGAAGAAAGGGGCAGAGCCTCACCACCAGACCACCGTCACTCACCTGGACATTGTCACAGCGACAGGCTTCAAAGCAATCCTCGACTTCATGTACTCGGCCCACCTGGCCCTGACCAGTAAGAACGTGATCGAGGTGATGTCAGCGGCCAGCTACCTACAGATGACCGATATAGTCCAGGCATGCCACGGTTTCATCAAAGCCGCGCTGGACATCAGCATCCGCTCCGAGCTGGCCGACGAGCTGGTCGACTTTGAGATGGGCGCTGTGGCCGCCGCGGGGATGGACGGGAGCGTGGGGGGAGGAGCAGGAGGAGGAGGAGGAGGCCTGGGAGGGACGGCGACAGAAGCTTTGGCCTCCATCATGTCGGGCCGCAGCTCCTCCCCCTGGCTGGGCAGACGCACCAGCCCCGCCAACTCCTCCGGCGACTCGGCCATCGCCAGCTGCCACGAGGGTGGCAGCACCTACGGCAAGGAGGACCAGGAGCCCCCCAAGAGCCACGAGAGTCAGGAGGAGGCCTGCCACGACTCCCAGCCCGCCTGGCCCCACGACTACCGACCCCTCGCCGTCAAAGAGGAGCAGGTGTCCCCTTCCTCGTCCTCCTCTCACCTCAGAGGGGGAGCCGGGGGCGGGGCTCAGGGGGAGCCGGGGGGAGGAGGTGCAGGAAGTGGAGGAGGGGAGGGGCCGTGGCAGCCTTCAGGGTCAGGAAGGAGGAAGAACAGGAAGAACAAGGACACGGTACGGCACATTACCCAGCAGGTGGAAGGAGAGAGAGACAGCAGGCCGGGGTCTCCACTGACCTCCATGCTGGCGGTGACGGGGTGGAGCTACAATGGGCATGATATCCCAGGTAGGACTGGCCTGCTGCCTGCTTTCATATTCATCTGCTTCTTGAAAGGGCACGATAAAGCTGGTTGAACTGTGTTAAGTTTTATTTTAAGCTTTATTTTAATACATTTTTGGGGCATTTTCTTTCGTTTTTTGATAGGGAAAATTTGAGAAAGGTAGGAAATGGAGGGAGAGAGAAGGGTTGACATACAGTAATGGGGCCAGGCTGGAATTTAACCCAGGCCTCTTTCCATTAAGCCACCAGGATTCCCTGACCTGTGTTAAGTTTGATTCAGTCTTACTTACATAATTACCTTAGTAGCAGAACATCTTCCTGATCCTGAAGAAAGAGTTAAGTGTATTCCTGAACATCTACATTACATTCTACATTTAGTTATTTAGCAGACGCTCTTATCCAGAGCGACTTACAGTAAGTACAGGGACATTCCCCCCGAGGCAAGTAGGGTGAAGTGCCTTGCCCAAGGACACAACGCCATTTGGCGGGGCGGGGAATCGATCCGGCAACCTTCCGATTACTAGCCGTGCGTGCGTGCTTGTGTGTCGCGCGTGTGTGTCTGTCTGCCTTCAGGCCTCATCCGCCGATAGGTAGATCATTAAAAGTGAAGGAAGCTAATCCAGGGAGCATTAAGGGAGTTGGTTGGAAAATGGGCACACGCGCGGCACTGCTAAAGAAAACAGGATAATTGAATTGACCTGGGCCATCGTACGGATTACTGATGCCTCGCTGCTGGCCCAGACTCCTCCTACTCTCTGGGGTTTACGGAAGGACCACTGAAGGAGAGGGGGGGGGGGGGGCAGTCAGAGAGGGAGAGAAAGAGGTGTATGAAAGAGGGATAGACACACATACTCAAGTTCCTACATGGTAACAGTGTGCTGGTAGGCCAGATTCATGGTGTTGTAATACAGAACGTTTGTTTTGGCATTTGCCACAGTAATCTTACCATTACCCAGGAAACGTTTTCTCACAGTTTATAAAAGGTTAGAGGAAGTCTCTAGTTGCTGCTAGTACAGATAGTTGTTGCTGCAACCAAACACTGGCATTTAGCTGCTCCAGGGTACACCAAGCTGCATGTTCCGACTGCTAGAGTAAGAGACAGGGTGAGGAGAGCAGAGGACACGAGAGAAGGGCACCTTTACCAGGGTTTTGTCCTGTGGGACTGTCAGCCACTACTGCAGTGTGTTAAGAGAGTGTCAGAGTGGGTCTCACAAAAAAAGAACAAAAGAAAAGAAAAACTGTGTGGTGTCGTGTTTGCGTTGTTGACTAATTACAAGACAAACACCACAAGCCACGCCTTTTTTAGATTTTCTTAATCTAACAATATTGAAAACCGTCAGTTTCGGTACGACCCTTGTTAATTATGTGTTTGGTGTGTTTGAGTGTGTAGGACGTTTGAATGTGTAGTTTGAGTGTGTATTTTCAGTGTGTAGTTTGAGTTTGTAGTTTGAGTGTGTAGTAGGTTCATGTGTTTAGGGAAGGGGTCTGGGCCTGCTGAACAGGTTTAGTGAGTCTCGAGGGGTGCTTGGTTGGTTTGTTAAAGGGAGTTGTTTGTGTGTATGTGTGTTTTGTGTGTTTGTGTGTGTCTATTTGTTTTGCAGGTGTGTGTGTGTGAGAGGGAAGAGGGAGGAGGGTGGAGGGAGGAGGGAGGAGAGTGTAGTGGGGGGGCATCCACTGGCGCTACCATGACGTCCTTCAGAGGGGATGAGACGGTGAAGGGCAGTCTGAGATTAGATTAATTCCTTCATTCCTCAGTAATGGAAAAATGCCCAAACTACCTGAAAACATTTAATATATTACCAAAGCATAAACAATACATTAAAATGAAAATGAAACCGAAAACTGAAGACACACAAAACGTTTTTAAACATGATAACAATTTGAGTAGAATTGATGGCAACACTTTAGATTAAGGTGACATTAACTACCACATAACTACAAAACAAGTAAAAACATTGTAGATACATATTCATTCTTATATAATTCAATTGTATTCAGTGTTAGGGGCTTCATTTATTACAAAAGGGTAAGACGGCACACTGGGGGAGGGTTGGAAGGGTTAAGTGGTTGTTGTAAAGGGAAGTTTAGTTGAAGTTTGTGTTATCAGAACAAGATCAATGTTAACACCCACTTACCTATGGGAAGCCCAACCTGCCCCATACAATGTTCTACAGGTGTTGCTCTGTTGTTGAATGGTAGTCAAGTTCAAGTATCCTGTGTTCCTCTTCCTGGCTAGGGGCTGACACAGTCTCACTCTGACTCTGAGCTTCACTTTCCACCCATGACACTGCAGAGACTGATTAAGGAACTCTTTGGATTTACTCTGTTATACACTGTAGGGTTATGCAAGGATCATATTATAAGATAAGATTTATTTACTCAATAATATTTAGACATATTTACAAACCTTCTTACACATTTTGCAGATCATGATACACATTTGGGAGTTACATGCTGTGCATTTACAATAATGATGGCACCAATGATAGTCTTGGGATTTCATCCGTTCATGTAAAGACTATGCATTGTTGACATGAACAGCTGGAGGAGTTAGGATTTCGTTTTTTTCTATTCCTCTCTCTGGCAAACATCTGTTGTGGACCTGATATCATTATGATTATCATCATGATCTCAGTCTCTCTCCGCCCCTCCTCTCTCTATGTGTGTAGTGTACGTGTGTACCTGAACTCAACGCTGAAGATCACACAGGTTGAATGTACTCCTCGTACATCACGTCATCTAATAGAGAAGAAAGATGTTTATGTTATCTGCCCACTAGAAGAAGGTCAAATTTAATGGAAATGTGTAGTCTTATTTTAGCTTGTCACTGACTTAATATTGCTGTTTATGGTTAGACTTGACTCCTTGGTCCCTGAAAAAGAACCTTAGAATTGGTTGGGTTTTTTCCTTTCTGAAAAACCCACACTAACCTTTTCAGTTGACTTGGGGGATTTTTGGCAATAATTTGGCAATGGACTGTTTGACATACACTCATTCTTATTTCTTTCCATTTCCCTTGTAGCTCTAGCACATCGATTGCACAGTGTACTGTACATGCAAGCGAAAGATGTAAAAACAAGCCCATAATTGGCTCTTATATTCTTCTCTCACCCGAGCCCTAACCCTTAGTTACACAGACATGCACACATGCAGGCATGCATACATGCAGGCATGCACACACTCACAGAAATGGAACAGACAGCACCTCTGAAAAATGCACCAGTGAAATGTTTTTAATAGAAGAAGTATTTTTTTAATGAATGTGAGTTAGGTGTGAGACATAATGTGTAGTTTTATCTGTGCGTGTATTGTCTTGTTGAAGTAGCCCCTAGTTATCCTCCAGGGGCCCGCACAGCCAAGGAGGTTAGGGGCACAACTCATCTGGGGGGGTGAGATAGGCGTCCTCAATACGACCTGCAACTCTGCACTTCCTCCTCAACTTTTTTTCATTTTTTTTGTTCTCTCCCCAAGTCTCCACAGTGTAAAGGTGAACTCTGGAAATAATGAATCGGATCCCCCTTTCACCCCCTTCCTCTCACTATTCCAGTTAAGACTCTCCCCATAGTATTTGCACTTCATTAAACTTGAAATAGGTTTAATATTTAAAACACAGCGAACAGATTCCAACCCCCTCAACCCACTCACACCTTTCTGCTTTTCTCTTCTTCCTCTTCCTGCCAGTTTAATAAGCCACCCTCATATTTCGTCTTAATTCACTCCCTCCCCATCAAACCAAAATAGATTTAATATTTTCCAAAAATTGGCTTAATGTTTAACCCCTTTCTTCACAGCTCAGTGCTTGTCATGTTTTGGGTTGGGCAGCATCGTGTTGCAGGTTCTCTCCACCCTAGACAGTATTTTCTCAACTCTTTCTAGCGCTCCCTTGCTCACCCCTTCTCTGCCTGCCTCCTTTTTGTTCCTTAACAGACGTTCTCTCTCTCCCCTCCTCCCCTCCTCCCTCCTCCCCTTCCTCTCTGTCTCTCTGTCCGTTGGCTGTGTAGACAATTTCAGCTTTTCCTCCCACACTATTGACGTTTGTGCCCCTCTCCCCCCCCCCCTCCTCTCCTTGGTTTCCCCTACTCCCCCATCCTCTCTGCCCCTCCCTCACACTTCTCCCCTGTCCCTCAGTTTTGTGTCAGTCTTGAATGCGTCTGAATGCCTGTTTGTTCTGTTAGAAGTCGTGACGGAAGACTGTTACAGTACTGTTCTTTCCTCACACTCCCTCTCTCTCCCTCCCCCTTCTCTCCAATTCTTTCTTTCCCTCCCCCTTTTCTGTCTCTTATGGTCTCTCTCTGGCTCTCTCTCTTCTGCCTCCTGTCTCTCTCAGCAAACCCCCGCTGTTCTATTATCACCGTGGTAACCAACCACTTCTCACCGCCCACCGTCCATCTTTGTCGTATGACCTCACATCCTGCTGGACATTATGGACAGTCCACCAGCAAAACAACACATTTTGAACACACATGCACTGAACACACACTCTCTTTCTCTTATTGTCACACTTATAAAAATGAAAATCTACGATAGTGATGTAAACTGGAGTATGTGGCAAATTTTGCCCCACACCCACCACCTGTAAACCCACACACAACACAGACACACACACAGTCATGCACACAAACACACACTTTCTATTTGTCTATCTTTCTCTGACTCTGTTGGTTGGTCTGTCTATGCTCCACACACTGACACCTGCTCTATTTATAAATCCTCTGGCTGTAAAGAGCTGCTCTGGACAGGAAGCAGCCCCCTCCCCAGGTCTGACCATGGCTTTTTCCAAAACGTCAGCACCCCCCCACCTCTCAACAGTCTGCCAGTGGAACAGGCCAGAGAGGGAGGGGAGGATAGGAGTGAAGGCTGAGGGAGAGGGAGTGGGGGTTAAAGATTAGCCATCCCACCCTGCTAGCACCTGGGCTGGGCCTGTGGACCAGAGCCAAAACCTGCCCACACACATTCACCAATACATTCACACACACACACACACACACACACACACACACACACACACACACACACACAGTCACCCACACACACCCATGCTTGTGCACAGTTTTTGCATGTCATTACACCTAAACACACTCTTTCCAAGCATGAATCTCTTACCTCTTAGAGCTACCCAGAATACACCTTGACAGGATGTCCTGTTGGCACAGGGGCTGTCGTGGTTCAAATTCTCATTTGAAAATACACAGACACACATGCAAATACATATACACACCCAGATGCAACATGCACACAAAAAAAGGACACACACACTAGCACAATCATGACTACACTTACACACATACATGTGTACAACTACAGTTCAAAGATACTATCCAGGATCTTGTACCCAGCACAGTGTGCTCCTAGTGAAGCTATGGGATACAGTATAGGACAGTGTGCTCCTAGTGAAGCTATGGGATACAGTATAGGACAGTGTGCTCCTAGTGAAGCTATGGGATACAGTATAGGACAGTGTGCTCTTAGTGAAGCTATGGGATACAGTATAGGACAGTGTGCTCCTAGTGAAGCTATGGGATACAGTATAGGACAGTGTGCTCCTGGTGAAGCTATGGGATACAGTATAGGACAGTGTGCTCCTAGTGAAGCTATGGGATACAGTATAGGACAGTGTGCTCCTAGTGAAGCTATGGGATACAGTATAGGACAGTGTGCTCCTGGTGAAGCTATGGGATACAGTATAGGACAGTGTGCTCCTAGTGAAGCTATGGGATACAGTATAGCACTGCTCTTCTGAAGGGATGATTTGCTACCATTGTGATTCTGCTCTGCAATATCTGTCAAGTACGACAGGTGCTATATGTTTCTTCTGGATTTGATCTCGATGTTGTATTAGACCTACCGACAGATTGTAGCATCATTCATTAGCAGGTGTTATCATGACACACAATGAAATCTGTTGTAGTTTATTGAAGCCAGCTGCTGTAGCCTGGAGATGTGATCGAACTTACTGTAATTTCAGGTCTCAATTGCATGTATGTAACTTATGTTAGTTTGTTAGTTTAAGGATCTAGTGAGAGCATAATTGGCTTTTGCCTTTTTTGTTTCTGATTAAAGGGAAATAAAATCAACCAATCCTGGAACTCACTTTGGATAAAAGCATCTGCTAAATGAATAAATGTAAATGTAAACCAACCCTAAATTTCCCAGATACACCATAGATACATGGACAGGTAGTAAGAGAAAGGAAAACATTCATCTAAACACATGCGTGTCGGTTGTCTGAATTTAGACAACTTTTGATGCTTTTCTTTTGTAATCTTACGGCTTAAGAAATCCAAAACCCATAGTGATCAGATTGGCAGGTCTGGCAGAAACAGTGCTCTTAATCTATGGCTGGTTCAACTGATTTTTCTGTCTCTCTTTCTCTGCATATTGTAGTTCCTCGTTCCCTGCTGTTTATTTTAGGAGAGTTACTTTGTTCTGTTTACTGTATCCACTCCCTCCTACACTCTACCCCAGTCTGGCCAGTTTGGAAAAGGGGTGAGGAGGGCAGGGGAGGGAGAAGGGGTATGGGGGGTGGGGATGTTTGGACAAACGGACAGCATGAACAGGATATAGAGGTCTATTGCCTGTGGGTGTGTCAGCTTGGCCGAGTCACAACACAAACACACACACACCGTCATACACACTCTCACACACATACAGTACACACACAATCGTGGGAGGGTTCCTGCTGGAGGGCAAAGTCTCCCTTCCTCTAACACATTCATTCTCCCTCCCTCCCCCCTCCCTCCTCTGCTCTTTCTCCCCTAGTCACCCTTCTACACCTCCCTTCTTCACCCCTCAGCTCTTCTCTTTCTCTTTCAACCCCCCTCCTGGTCCTTCCTCTGCGAGACACCCGCCCCCCCCCTCCCCCTTCTTTTGACAGAGAGAAGAAGTGTTAAAGACACAGAGGGCTCGGCTGACTTGAGAGTATGTGTACAGTACGGTTGCTATTGTCGGATAGCTAATAGAGAGTTACTGTATGCCCTGTTTAGTAAGCGTGTGGATTGTGTGCCCGTGTGTTTTTTTGGCAGTTGGGCAGCTACTGTCTGTCCTTCATTTCCATTTGTTCCCTCTCTTCTCACCCATCCACCCCTCCACTTTAGACTGCCATTTCCGTTCCCGCTCCCCCCATAGACGGGGGACTAATGTGCTTGAGCACTAGAACGTTGGTCTGCCTTCTCTTCTAACAGTGGGCAGTGTGGACCGGAGTGTTTGCGTGTGTGTTACTTTGTTGACCGCACACGGTCACAGAAAAACACACACACTGACTCAATCACCAGTGAAGGCCACATTTAAACTATTGTGGTTTTTGGGTTGAACTGTTAAACGCTGCTGTCTGAGCGATTAGATATAATTTAGCTCTTAGAATAAAGACGGTACACTGCTTCTCTCCCTCAGCCCCCACCCCTCAACCTCACTACTCCACTACCAGCCCCCCTACACAGACTGCTCCTATACCCCGCCCTCTCCACTCCTCCCCTCCACCCTCTGAACCCTCATACCAGCAGCTCTTAGACATGTGTGGGGGAGTCTGTGTGGCCTGATTTCACCCCGGACACCTCCACCCACCTGGCACAGGATGGGGGTCGTCCAGTTCTGGTAGTCGGGTAGTGGAGAGAAACTAGGTGGAGAGAACCGATGTAAGAGGGAAGACAGATTGTATGTGTTCTTCATCCCCCAGGACTGATAGGACTGTGGACGGTGTGTGTTTCTCAAATGCTTGTTTTGTTTTTCTTTGTCGCCGCCCTGGCGAGGCGGTTGGACGTCTTGGCCTTCCCAGAGTTCCCCTGGCCTCGGTGGCAGCCAGCCTCAAGGTTTAGTGTGTGTGTGTGGGTCTGTTTGTGTTGTGTGTGTCTGTGTGTTTGTTTTTGTGTTTGACTTTCTGTTGGGTAGAGGAGGATAAAAGGGCAGCGCTGCAGGTAGACGGAGGGGGGAAGGAGTGGTAAACCCCCCCCCCCCCCCCCTCCAAACTCTCCCCCATCATCCCTCTGTCCTCCGGCCCTGATAAGTGGAGCCATGAGTCTGTGGGGGTTAGGGATTCCTGTCTGGCACACACACACACACACTCACACACCCTCAGATCCGCCCGCTCCACATTCCTGTGTCCAACTTAGGAAGCAGCCTAGCCGTCTTCCCCTCCACTCCCAAATGATCCCCTTCTCCTAAAGTCACAGCACACTTATCACACGCCTCTATACCTAACTACTTCTGTCTCTCACTCTCTTTGTCTCTTGCACACTTTTGACCCTCCTCATATCTCTGTGCAGCTTCGTCTGGATACAGCACGTACTTCCCCCTCTTCTTACTCCTGCTTCTTCTCCCTTTCTTCTTCTGCATTCTCGTAGTTCTCCGAGAGACACTTGTGTTGTGTCATCTCTCTGTCCTCACCCCCATCCCTCTCTCTTCCCCAGAATCACATGCTTCTCTGACACTCCCTTCTCAGTAACTTTTGTCATACTTGTCCTTTCCCTTTCCTGCTGTTACCCCATCTCTCCCTTTCACCCTCTCACCCTTTATTTCCGCCCTCGCTCTCTCCCCTCCTCCCCTCGTCCTCTCCCCTCCTCCCCTCGCTCTCTCCCCTCCTCCCTTTGCTCTCTTCCCTCCTCTCCTCATGGTCCCTCTCCCCCTCTCCATTTTCATTTCTCTCAACTGTATCTCAAGTCTGTCTCTCTTTCCCCCAGCATTCCCTCCCTCCCTCCCTCCCTCCCTGTCTCCCTCCCTGTCTCCCCGTCTCCCTGTCTCCCTCCCTGTCTCCCTCCCTGTCTCTCTGGGGTGTGTTACAGGGGTTAGGATGGGGTCGTGTGGGCCCATGCTGTCCTTCCCTCTAATGGCTCTGTAATGAGAGAGGGGGGAAGGGAGCGGAGTACAGGGGGGAGGAGACGTCAGCCTTAACTCTCTGTTCGCTCAGGGCCGTAGCTGTGATTGTGTGTGTCTGTGTGTGCGTGCATGTGTGTGTGTGTGTGTCTGAACGTTTGACCGACCCCTTGCTCCTTGTTCAAGGCCTGAGCGCTCTCTCCCCCTCTCAGGGGAAACAGGAAATGACACGTTTGTAGCCTTGAATAAGCGCTGTGGCCTGTGACACGCTGTCCATTGGCTCTGGGGGAGGCAAGGGGGAGAGGGATGGGACTCTTTAATTTGCACAGCTTCTGCTGATTTGATCATAAGCAATTAATCTCAGTGGCCCAGCTCTGCTCTGGCAGGGGTGGGGGGGGGCAAAGAGCAGTCCTCTTATCTATTCATCCCTCTATCCATCCCATTCTCTATACACCTGCACTCTCTCTCTACACATCTACATGTATTTATGTGTATTCTGAGTATAGTTTATTTCAGTGCAGAGACAACTGGCGTGGTGCGAAACACAGATGATACTGAGATGATTCTTCTTGTCAGAGTCATTAGGTGATGTGGTGTTCATGCTCCAACAGCAGCTTTTCCAGTAGCATGGTATAATATGTCTGTGAAGGACTGTGATGTCTCTGTGGGGGGTCATTGAGTTAACATGGTCAGACATATGCATACATCCTCTACCACCGATACACCCACACCCACGCTCACACACACACACACACACACACAGATTTTCAGACTCCCAGTCTTGTAGCCCCTACCTCTCCCTCTCGTTGTTCTCTCCTGCTCCTGCATCCTCCCATGCTGGGTAGTCTTCTAGGCCACTGCTCCCTCCATTGTCAGGGGCCGGTTGCCAAGGATACAAGCACACGGACACAGAGAAACGGTCTTCATGTTAAGAGATTGTACAGATGTAGAGTGGATGGCAAATAGCTTCTTATTCACACCGACACACACATTGGCACAAATCAACTCACAGAAGTCAGTGTGTGTGTTTGTGTGTATGCGTATGTCTGTCTGGTCTATTATTTGATGTGAACACTAGTGTGTATGTGTTCAGAGTATGGGTGTTCAGCTATGGACTGCTTCCTGCTGGCTCTAGGCTGGGGGCACCACTCCCTCCTTACAGCCCAGCAGCATAGCTTAGCCAGCTAACCCTCCCGCCCCCCCCCCCATCTCTGTCTCTCCCTCTCTCTCTCCCTCGCTTTCCCTTTGCTTTAACACAAAGCCCTGCATGTCTATTTCCCTTCCCCACCCTGCATTCCTTTTCCCCCATGCAGCCTCTCCCCCACTCCGACTCTACCTCCCTCCTACCCACACTCTCTCACTCTTTCTCCTTTCATTCTTTCTTTTCCAATGCCCAATACCATTGACTGACCCTCTCTCCTCTCCACTCCTCTCACTCTATCCATCTCCCTCGTTCTCTTACCTATTATTCTCTCCCTCCCACACTTTCCTTTTCTTTCTACCTCTCTTCTCCTTTGCTCTCTCTCTGTCCCTTTCGCTTTCTTCGTCTCTTACCCCTCCTTGTTTATCTTTCAATCCCCCTCCCACCTTTCTCCCCCCCCCCCCTTCAACCCTTCTCTCCTGACCTTCTACCCTCCCTTCCCTCCCTCCCTAACCTCTCTCTCTCCCTCCCTCTTCCTTCTCTCTCTCCCTCCCCCACCTCTCTGTCTCTTTAAGCCGCATTAACTCCCCAGATTACCTTGAGCCCAGCAATCCTCCATACCCCCTTCTCCACCCCCTCCCCCCCTCACCCTCTCCCTCAACCTCGTCCTCCACTCCCCACTTACCCACCCTCCCACACTCAGTGACCCCCCTTCACCTCTCCTTTCTCCCCCCCCACCATCACCCACCCACCCACACTCTCTCATCCCCCTCTCTCCACCTCTCAACCCGTTCACACAATCACCACATCCCCCTCCCCTTCCACCACCACCGCACACACCTCCCTCTACCTTCGACTTCTCCACCCACCCACACTCTCTCATCCCCCCAGCGCTACCACCATAACCACCATCTCCTCTCTCCTGGCTCTCTCTCTCTCTTGCATCCTCCACTCCTCTTCCCTCTCACCCTCCCTCCTCTCCAGCCTTCAGGCTCTGTTTGATTTATGCTTGCCCTCCCTCCCTCCCTTCACCCTCCCTCCATATCTCTCTCTCGGAGGTTGTGGCCTGGCTAGTCCCTAAAAACAACAAGAGGGAGAGACAAAGAGACAGAGGGAAAAAGAGAAAGGGGAGAGGGAGGAAAAGAGAGAGAGAGAATAACAACCTCTCTTACTTTCCATCCTCCCTCCTTTTTACCCAGCATTGTTTTCATTCCCGTCTCCCACACTGCTTTTTAAATTGCCTCTGAATTCTTGAGCTGTTTTAGTGCCTCACTCCCCCTTCTCCACTGAAATGACTTTGACTCTCTCCAAACTCTGCTGTGTTGAGGAAGCAGGTCCCACCTTCCCTCTCTCTTTGTTCTCCTATGGGCACATTCTGACCCACCACACAGTACAAACATGCACTGTACACACACGTGCACTGACTGACAGAACCCACTGAAAAGTGTGTATGAGTGGATGTATGTGTGTGTGTGTGTGCGCACACATACATTCATGTGTCCATTGTCCCCACACCTTAGCCCCAGACTGGCCTTGGCTGGCCATCAGTGTGAGGAGAAAGGGCGCTCACACACACTTGTCTGTGCACGCTCAAGCAAGCGTGTGTGCACTCGCTGCCACTTTCCCCCTGTCAGCCTGTCTCCATTGTTCCTCTGTCCTGTCTCAGCTGCTTGTTGCACATCAAGATCATGAGCCAGATCATGACACTGTCCAGCAACTTCCACTCACAACAAAAGTGTTTGCTTTCATCAGGGGAGGGGCACACAAATACACACAGTCACACGCTGACACACTGCCTCAGCTGCAGAACAGAAGGTCAGAGGTCAAAGCAGGTCAGCTGACCCTCCCTCCCTTTTCAGGCCTTTTCTTACTCCTCCTCTTTACTGAGGTAAAACACACTCTCTAATAACACCACTCCCCTCGTAAAGCACACTCGCTCCAGGCAGATATACTGGACTGTCTGAGACAACAGCACATAAACCTGTATCTACAGGCCATTAGCTATAACTCTCAATGAAGGATATATAGTACAGTCTCTCTCACACACACATCTTATGCAGTGTACTGTGAAGATGTACACACGCTCACTCTCACACACACACACACACCTTATTTGTTTGAATTTGATCATCCCCTGCCTCAACTTCACACTAAAGCCCCCACATCGCTCACCACACTCTTACATGCGCACACACACACACACACACACACACACTCACAGACATACACACACACACACTCACACACACACACTAACAAAGAGACACAGCACACAAAGCAAGAGCCTGATTCCATGTATTTGTGTCTTCTTTTAAATGGGTGTTTTATTTAGCATAAATGTTGAAGCCAAGGGTGCCTGGCTACCATGGCAACCAAATTAAACGGAGAATCTCTTCAGAAAGCAGAAATCTAAATTATTCGGACCCTTTTATATGAAAAGAAAAATGAAAAGCGCTGTACGGTGTGTATAGTCTTCTGCCTTTTGAAACATAGTAAAAGGAACATGTGAACATAAACATTGTGGTTACCCATACATGATTGTGTAAAATCCACACTTATTATAATGCATGGGTGTCTAAAACATTATATGCAGCTACAGATCATTCATTATCTGTCCAAAATATCAATCATGCAGTATGAATGAGTCTGTGTACTGTGGCTGGCCACAATAAACTGTGTGGACCGTGAGTTTGATCCCAGTCCTGTATGGACCACATGGAACAGCAAGACAGATTAAAAAGAATGCAAATCCTGCTGCCTAGCAAATCTCTGGTACATTAAGTGATTGTATCTGTCAAACCAGGACCACCATGTTTATGTAAGTAACACATGTTGTACGTACAATTCATAGATTACCCAGGATTAGATGACATTGATGCATGTTTATAGTCTCTGTGTAATGCAACCCATCTAATGCCCTGAGAAAGAGTACAGTAGGTTGAAACTCACATAAAACATGTTACAGTACAACATGCATTTCATGTAGGGTACCTTATCTAGAGTACGTATTTAAACTACTGAATGCTGGTGTACCATGAAGTGGATGATGATAAAACACCTTCAATTTCTCTGCCTCAACAAATGTTTGTACAACAGCTGTAGACTGTCTGATTGATGCATGGGGAGTCAGATGGCTCAGCGGTGAGGGAGTCGGGCTAGTAATCAGAAGGTTGCCGGATCGATTCCCCGCCGTGCCAAATGACGTTGTGTCCTTGGGCAAGGCACTTCACCCTACTTGCCTTGGGGGGAATGTCCCTGTACTTACTGTAAGTCGCTCTGGATAAGAGCATCTGCTAAATGGCGAAATGTAATGAAATGTTAATGGTATTTGTGTAAAGTCTAGATACTCTAGGAGAGTGTGTGTGTGTGTGTGTGTGTGTGTGGTTACTGTAGAACTGCTAAGAAGGGGACATGTTCAGTCTGTAGCTGCATGGGTGAAGGGAATGCTGGGTAAACGGGCTCGGGGTCCCTCTCTCGTCCAATGAACAGATGAGTAGAAGGATATGGGGTCAGAGGTGCCCCCCCACCCCCATCCTCATCCCCCCGTCTCCCTGTGTGTGTTGTTGGAAGCAGCAGATCTATGTTATTGATTGACTCCTCTGGCTGCTCCACTGTCCACTGGAGGAGGGGGCAGCGCTCTAATGAATTCCTCCACCCCGTGCCCCCTACGCCAACCCTGACTCCCCCTCCTTAATTAACTTTGTGTGTGTGCTTGTGTGTCCTCTGCCTCCTCCACACATCAACCCCGCTATTCCTCTCTCCCCCCCTCTCTCTCTCTCTATCTTTTGACTCTTTACTCTGTCTCTCTCAGTTTGTGGTTAGATTCTTGATATGTCGATATGTCAGTCTTATCTCACCTACCTCATTTCTCTTCCTCCAAAACACCTGTTTGACATCGGATGCTGACAAATGTGCTGATGGATACAGATACTGGTGGTTTATGCGTGTGTGTTGACTAAGATCAACACTAGCACACATCGAGGGGGAGTGACTGTGTGTCTATCGGTAGTCAGGGAAGAGAGTCACTCTACTCTCTCTTTCTCTCTCTCTCTCTCTCTCTCTCTCTCTCTCTGTCACCTTGACTTTCACCACGGCAACAGCAACAAACTTATGTGCTATAGAAGCCAGCGCTGAGTTTGTGTGTCCCAGCAGAAGAGGTGGTGGTCTGTGTCCCAGCAGTAGAGCTGGTGGTCTGTGTCCCAGCAGTAGAGGTGGTGGTCTGTGTCCCAGCAGTAGAGGTGGTGGTCTGTTTCCCAGCAGTAGAGCTGGTGGTCTGTGTCCCAGCAGTAGAGGTGGTGGTCTGTGTCCCAGCAGTAGAGCTGGTGGTCTGTGTCCCAGCAGTAGAGGTGGTGGTCTGTGTCCCAGCAGTAGAGCTGGTGGTCTGTGTCCCAGCAGTAGAGGTGGTGGTCTGTGTCCCAGCAGTAGAGCTGGTGGTCTGTGTCCCAGCAGTAGAGGTGGTGGTCTGTGTCCCAGCAGTAGAGCTGGTGGTCTGTGTCCCAGCAGTAGAGGTGGTGGTCTGTGTCCCAGCAGTAGAGGTGGTCTGTGTCCCAGCAGTAGAGGTGGTGGTCTGTGTCCCAGCAGTAGAGGTGGTGGTCTGTGTCCCAGCAGTAGAGGTGGTGGTCTGTGTCCCAGCAGTAGAGCTGGTGGTCTGTGTCCCAGCAGTAGAGGTGGTGGTCTGTGTCCCAGCAGTAGAGCTGGTGGTCTGTGTCCCAGCAGTAGAGGTGGTGGTCTGTGTCCCAGCAGTAGAGCTGGTGGTCTGTGTCCCAGCAGTAGAGCTGGTGGTCTGTGTCCCAGCAGTAGAGGTGGTGGTCTGTGTCCCAGCAGTAGAGGTGGTCTGTGTCCCAGCAGTAGAGCTGGTGGTCTGTGTCCCAGCAGTAGAGGTGGTGGTCTGTGTCCCAGCAGTAGAGGTGGTCTGTGTCCCAGCAGTAGAGGTGGTCTGTGTCCCAGCAGTAGAGCTGGTGGTCTGTGTCCCAGCAGTAGAGGTGGTGGTCTGTGTCCCAGCAGTAGAGGTGGTGGTCTGTGTCCCAGCAGTAGAGCTGGTGGTCTGTGTCCCAGCAGTAGAGGTGGTGGTCTGTGTCCCAGCAGTAGAGGTGGTGGTCTGTGTCCCAGCAGTAGAGCTGGTGGTCTGTGTCCCAGCAGTAGAGGTGGTGGTCTGTGTCTCAGCTGTAGCCTGTGTGTGAGCAGTGGGAAGATTGTCAGGGGCATGAGATTCATTTCTCATCCCCACTTCTTCACACAGCATGTCACTTCCCCTCAGGGAAAACTGAGCCAGCCTCTAATAAATCCCTGAGTTTATGTGTGTGTGTGTGTGTGTGTTGATGGTGGTGTGTAGTCTGCATGTGTAATCTATAGAAGTCTGTGTTTATGTGCTGTGTGTGGGTAAGAGAAAATAAGTTTTCATCATTCACATGGCAATTAGAGGGCAATCAAGTGTGTGTGTGTGTGTGTATGTGTATGTGTGTGGTGTGTGTGTTCCATGCTAGACTGAAGCTGTTGTCAGCAGTGCTGTCAGTGGTTGGTTTTGACAGACGTGTTGATCTACAGAGGAACCTCTAGTGGCGTGTGTCTGTTGCTGACAGCTGTTCTACACACACTGCTTTCAACTGTCACTGTGTTCTAGACACACACACAGACACACACACACACAATCTGTCTGTCCGTCTTCTTGGTTTCTCCCTTTCTATCTGTGTCCCTCTCCTGTGCTCCCAGATCGAAGCGTTGTGTTGTGTGCAATGTCAGCAGTGACAAGACACTGAGGGAGAGTGTGTGTGCGACAGAGATGTTAGATGTGCTAGGTAGATAGTGGAGGCAGGTTGAGGCAGGGAAGTGGTTTGAAGGGGATGTTTGAACTTCAGTTCCAGTTCTCTTGTCCTGTCCACACAGCAGCCTGCTGAACCTCACATCCCCCTGATGTCACCTCCCCTCTCAGGACACGCCGCTCAGAGAGCTGCATGGGTGCTGCAGCTTTTCTTCTTCTGCTGCTCAGTGATGAAGAGATGACTCTCACACTCCTCCTCTTCTCTCTCCTCCTATCCAGGTGCTGATGTCACAGAGCCCAACAGTTCTGACAGCCGTGGAGAGCGCCTGGAATTCTTCCTCAAACAGGAGGAGGCAGGCGAGGCTGGCTTCCTGGGCCCCAGCGAATCAGATGAGGCCAGAGGGGGTCCTGGGGGTGGAACCACCGCATCCGTAGCCAATCTGAGGGCAGCGTTGATGAGTAAAAACAGCTTGCTATCGCTACGTGCAGAGATGCTGGGAGATGACAGCCCTCTACTCTATGAGTACCTGCCTAAAGGTGGACACTCCCTCTCTCGTAAGTCCCACTCCATTGCTACAGTACACACCACACACTCATACACACACACACACTGGCAGACAGTACACACACTCACATTCACTCACACACATCACACATTTACACACTCCACTGACAAACACTCGCACAGTATAAAACACACACTGCTATATAGGCCACACAGATGCGTATAACCCTGTTGCTGCCGGTTAATAAAAATATTTACCAAAATTGGACAGAAAAGGTGCATGTGTGTGTGTATGTGAATGTATGTAACAGGTTGGTGTTATCTTGTGAGTGAGGATTACTCATTTGTGACTCAGTGAGAGAACATTGGGCTCGGATGTGTTGTTTGAGAAAATATTTTCCGGGGTTCACATTAGCGTCTAGGAATGTGTGTGTGACTGTAATACATACTATATGTATTTAAAATGAATAAGACAGCAAATAGTTGTTTAGCTTGTCTTGGAGCCTCATGATGCTTGATCTTTGTACCTGTTGTTTCCTGATAGTACTTCTTAGGTTGCGTGCGTGCGTGTGTGTGTGTTTATGCTTATGTGGCTTTGTGTATGGCCCTGCCCTGCTCTCCAGTGCTATCAGACATTACAATGCTAGGTTTCTGTCTTCTCTTACTCAAAGTGAATCCTGTCAATTATTTGTCATTCCTTTTCTCAAGATGGTTTGTTCACTCCGACAGTATACACCTGCATCTCAGTGTATTCTTGTTTGTGTTTTTGAGCTGTTTCCTTCTGTGTGTGTGTGTGTATTGGAAGACAGGTGTTGTGGAAGTGTCATGTGTGTATCTTAAGTGTGCAAGAGTGTGGGTGTGTATTGGAAAACAGGTGTTGTGGAAGTGTCATGTGTGTATCATAAGTGTGCAAGAGTGTGGGTGTGTATTGGAAGACAGGTGTTGCGGAAGTGTCATGTGTGTATCATTTTGTGTGTGCGTGTGTTTTCCTTGCTTCGCCGGGCTGGTAATTGGCTCCTTTGTCCTGAGGTCTGCCTGTCTTTTGTCTGGAGCAGAAAGGGAAAGGAGTACAACTCTAAACCTTGTCTTGCCTTTTTAGTCAGGCCCCTCTCAGCTACACAAGAGTTGCAGAAGGCAGGCATGCACACACTCACACTCACACACACAAACACACACACACACTAACAAACACACACTAACAAACACACACATACGATCTGTGTTGAGTGTGTGATTGAAATGTCTTTGTTGGCTTAAAGTGAAGAGAGTCAGGCGCCGTCAAAGCTGAGACAGACAGCTTTCACTTGACAGCCCCCAACGGAAGGAAGGGGAGGCCTCACTTAATCTCACACATACACACATACACACACACACTGATAAAAATGCCTTGAGTTAGGAAATAAATAGAATCTAGACAATGCCTAGTATTAGCTTTGTAAAGCATGCTTCATGAGCAGACATCTATTTTCATCATCAGTGACTGGCAGACTGTGTGGCAGTCAGACCCCAGGGAGAGTGTTTGGTTAGCCAAGCCTAGTCTAAAGCAGTTGCACAATAGGCTCTGAGATGTCTAACGACCTCAGTCTGATGGCGTTCTCTTCCTTTAAAAGAGGAATGAAAATACAAACCCTGAGTGTATGAGTGCTGGTTAAAAGTCTGACAGACTGGCTTGTCCCCCCTCCTCCTCCCCCCCTCCTCCTCCCCCCTCCTCCTCCCCCCTCCTCCTCCCCCCTCCTCCTCCGCCTCCTCCTCACGTGCATCTTCTCTTCCTTCTTTTCTTCTGTTCCTCCTCCACAGCCCTGCTCCCTCCATCCCTAACTCATCTTCAGCCCCTCCTTGCCTCCTCATTTCGCCCACTCTTCCCTGACCCCCTTTCATCCCTCCGTACCAAGTTCTCCTTCACCCCTCCTTAACACCCATCCCTCCCCCTGTCCATCAACCTGAGAGGAGCCAGTGATTTCTCTATCCTTCCCTCCCTCTTCTCTGGCCCTCTCTCTTCCTCTATTCCTCTCTTTCTCTTCCCCAGCTTGATAACTTCAAAGTGTTTGGTTGAGATCCCTGGGAACACATTGATCTATCTAGACGAAGGTCACCTGCTTCTTCTTCCTAACTACCTTCTCCATCTACTGTATGTTAGTGTGTGTGTGTGTGTTTGGGGGGTGGGTGCATGTGCACTGCATACAACCCGAGATCTTTTAATGTGATGATGCCAGTACACTGGGCTCAATACCCCTGAATTAACCCCTCTTAACTTGACTGAGTGACTGCCAATCTCTATCTAGGAAAATTAGCTTGGCTCTAGAAATAAACCCCTTTAGTTTGAGAATCTTCTTAAACCTTGTCACTTTAGTACCATGGGGTTGATAGAATAAGAGGATGCCGACTTCCTAGAACCTCTGCTGATCCATCTCCAAACAACGTCAGCCCAAGCCCCATCTACTTCTCCCCCTCAATCTCTCCTCCCTCTTCTGCCCTCGTCTCTCTATCTCTCCACTCATACTGAAACCCTCCCCCTCATATCCTGCTTCCTGACACTGCCTGGGGTAGGGCACTCATGGGGTTGTGTGTGTGTGCGTGTGTGTGTGCGTGTATTGTCCAATGTAAGTAGGAGTGGAGGGAGCGGTAGTTGAACATTCCAGGAATCTGTCTATGGAGCCTCATGGTTATGTGATTTTGTCCTTCTGTTAAGGCGGAGAAGGAATAGCTTATACACTGAATATCTCTGGAGACATTCCCTAAAACTCTGCCCACCCCCTCCCTTGATCCCCATCCTCCCACAAAACCACCCACACACACAGACAAACACACACACAAATTCAATTTAATATGTCAAGGCACAATACTCACCATAAACCGGACCAGCTTCCTCTCTCACTGTTTTATTTGTATTGGGTATCAAGTCCTTTGTTCTTGCGATATAAAATCTATGAGGTGTCTCAGGTGAATGAGGTCATCACTGCGCTTCTCAGTCCCCGGTGTCTGCTCCGAGCCTCCCATGCTGAAGCACCCCTTTACTGTCCTTTCCAAAATGGCCTGCTGCCGTCCTTTTGTGACTGCAATCAACCGTCCCTCAAACCCAAACTTCTGCACTCGCACACGCACATGCACAACAAGCCCATCTTCTGTGCGTGCATGTGGGTGGAACGAGAAGGAGAACAAGTGAGAGAGGGCGAGAGAGAAAGAGAGAGAGGGAGCAGGAGGGAGGGAGAGAGACGGAAAAGAGAGAGAGAGAGAGAGAGAGAGAGAGAGAGAGAGAGAGAGAGAGAGAGAGAGAGAGAGAGAGAGAGAGAGAGAGAGAGAGAGAGAGAGAGAGAGAGAAGAAAAGCCATGACCCCATCCTCATGGTTTGTGCTGAAGTTTTCTTCCTCCTCTCACTCCTCTTCCCCCTCCTCGTGGGGCCATGTTTGGAGCTGTGGCGCCGCGCTGGCAGTCTCAATGTGCCCCCCACCCCCTCCCTCCCACTGTGTGCTGCTGGCCAGCTGGTTGCAGTCTACCTGAGTGGGTGGTGGGTGAGACTCCTCTCCTGTCTTCCTCAGGGCTCCGCTCCAGCACCAGCTGCAGCCCGCTCCACCCAGGGGCCACAGGGGCCACAGGGGCCACATTTGATAACAAACAAGGGGCTGGCTCCCCTCCTCCTCCTTTTCCTCCTCCTCCTCTTCACCCACTTCTTCCTCCACCACTTCCACCCCCACCACACGCGGTGTCCTCTCCTCCCTCACCCTCGCCCCTCCGCCCTGTGGAGCCTCGGCCCCTGGAGGCCCCTGGTCTGCGGGCTTGGAGTCCCTCAGTGCACTCCGAGGGGCTGGATATGGATGTGGAGGAGGCCCCTGAGGGCCCTGAGCCCTCCACCCCCGGAGAGGTAAGACCACGCCTTCAGATTCACCCCTCCTTCCCCTCTCCCCAGGGACGGAGCTGCCTCTAGACACTGATCAGGGTCCAGATCTTATCTTTAGATAACAGTGAGGAACATGTAGACTCTGACCTGATATCTGTCTCCAGGCAACTCCCCCCTTTTGGCGATCTGGGGTGGGTGGGTGAGAGTTGTTGCTGTGGCTTTAACTCTCTCGCCCCACCCCATCCATGCCCACTCTGTCACCTGTAGCCTCACTGTAGTGTGTCTGTGTCTGTTATCTGTCTGTAGAATCCGTAGTTTTTCCTGTTTTACCCAAGAAGATGGTTGTTATTTTGTTTGATGTACTGTCTGCTTTGTTTGTCTTTCTCTTTCATTTTATATATTGTTTTTTTCACTCACTTTTCCTTGATAGCTAGAGACCTAGAGACCTAGAGACTTACTAACGTAGACATCAATCCCTCTATAGTCATACTGTGTTAGTGAATAGCTAGCCAGTTGTGATGTTAGACATGACATAGATAGTCACAATAGCTCTAGGATTTTAGGACCGCATAATCAATAGTTCTTCATAATGAGAGGGTCTCACTGAGGGCTCAGGAAATTGCTTCTGTGTGTGTATGTTTATAGGTGTGTGTGTGTGTTTGCGCAGGGGTCTGTGTGTGTAGGGGAACAGCATTTGGTTTCAGTGGACCACCCTCTCAACAAGCCTTTCTATCTCTGTGGACAAGCCATCTGTTTGCCCAGTGCTTAGTGTTCTGTTCTTAGTGAGGAGGAGGGAAAGGAGGGATGGAGCAAGGGATGGGGGAGGTTTAGAGATGAGGGGGGGGAGGGTGAAGAGATGAGGGGGGGGGAGGGTGAAGAGATGAGGGGGGGAAGTATTGAGGATAGTTGAGGAGGAGGAGGGGCATGCTTAAGTCTAAGGACTAAGGTAAAAAAAAGAGATGGAGACAGGGGTTTGGTGCACCTTCACACACACACTTGCATGCACACACGTCTCATTATCTGTAACCCCACTTAGCAGAGACAAGCAAACATTCAATACCTTCTCTTTTATTCAGTTTTCTCTCCTCTGTTCTCGCTCTCTTTCTCTCTCTTTGTCTCTCATTCTCCTCACATTCTTTCTCTCCACCTGAGTGTAAAGGGGTTTGAGGCTGATTATAGTGTAATAGAACTGACCTCCCTCTGTTTTTCATAGTCATGTCTTAGAGATTTCCTCCCTGAGGAGTCTTGTTTGTATTGTTAAAAATGTTGATATAAATCTTTCTTTCTTTTTTCCGGACCTATTTGTCTTGTGTGTTTTTATTTGCCAGAAGGAATGAATGAGGTTGTGTGTGTGTGCCTTTATGTCTTTGTTCACAGCTTGCCTTGCCAGTCTGCATATACAAACCGTTATTCAAATTATTATATAAGAACCTATACATGGGTCTAGTGTTTGTGAGTGTGTTCTAACAGTTGTCTTGTTTTCAGGAGGACATGCAAGATGAAGATGAAGCTCTGGGATACAGTACATGTATGTATCATGCCCAGAATGGCTGAATGTCAGACCTATAAAACAAATGTTATTATATTGTATTATTGTATCATTTTTACATTCTGACATGCCTCTCACTCTCTCCTCCACTGTGCCTTTCTTTGTCAGCTCTGGATGGAGACCAGTCTCCTGTAGCGGCAGATCAGATGGTGGAGGGCAGGCGTGGTGGGGCAGGAGCCGGGCTGGAGGGCCTGGCTGGAGGGGCTAGGGGGAGGGCTCTGGCAAGACCTGTGGCGTGGCCCCAGGAACTTGCCTGCTCCCTGTGCAAACGGCTGTTCAGCAGCCTGGAGCAGCTCAGGGAGCATGAGTACCGACACACCCTGTCCCTCATGGCCCTGTCCATGGACTGGTCTGACCTCAAGGGCCCCCACCACTTCTCCAGCCCCCTCAGCCACAGCCAGCACTCCCAGTCCCTCATCCAAGCCCAATCTCTCTACCGCCCTCGGGAGGGTGAGCCCCCGCCAGGCCGCTACCTCTGCTCCCAGTGCCCGGCTAGCTTTACTCTCAAGTCCAACGCGGACCGTCATGAGAAGACCATCCATTTCAAGAAGAAGCTGATGCAGTGTGTGTACTGCATGAAGCACTTCCGGGACCGCACAGACCTGCACAGACACCTGTCGTCAGTGCACTCCAGAGAGAGGGGGCACAGCTGCCCGGCCTGTGCCAAGGCTTTCAGTACCCAGAAGAACCTGGCCACCCACGTGAAGGTGTGCCTCCAGGCAGGGGGAACGGTTGGGGCAGGCCCTGGTGGGGGGGCAGATCAAATGTGGAGCTTGCCAGAGATGAATGCTGACACCCATAGTAATAATGATTCCCATTATCATCATGTCAATGTGGAAGACTGAGTCTGGATTGTCATCTAAGCGTCTGTATACCCACAAGCAGTGCACTTTACCATTGAGTAGAATCTAAAGTATCTAAAGCAATCTTATGCCCATAGTGGCTTTATTACACAGGTAAAAAGCACTTATAAACATTGTTGTTATTTCTATGGATGTATTTCTATGGCCAGCTTTTGTGCGGCTGTAAAATAAATAGCAAATTAGCTATGCAATGGTACTTGTTGGGCTGTATCATTGGCTGAGATTCACTCAGCTTATTCCAGCTCCTGTACCTGTGTCTGTCTGTGTCTGTCTGTGTATGTTGTGTCTGTGTATCTTTTGTGCACTGTGAATGTTGCTGTTGAAGATGGTTGAATGATCATTTGGAACTCATGGTATTACTGACTCGACCGTGCTGTGAAGCTGTAGGTCTCCAGGGACGGCATGGGGGGCAGGGTGGGGGATGGTCTCCTCCTCCCTTTCCTCCCCTTCACCCCCAGTCTCCCTCTATGTCGCCAGTAGACACAGAGCCTAGTCCCTTGTCCTTATTAGGCAGGGAGATCTTTATGGGTCTCTCCTTTACAGAGACCCAGGAACCCTCCACTCTGAGGCTCAGTGGTGTGCTGCTGCTGTCTGCTGCTGTCTGCTGCTGTCTGCTGCTATCTGCTGCACTCAGCAAACCACAGCTCCTCCTAAAGGAACTCACCTGTACTGCTCTGCCCTCGCTAGGCTTCCACTCGCTCAAGCTGTTCTTCACAATCCTCTTAAAGCCACGCATCTTGGAGTGGTCTTGAGAACATCACTTTATTGTCTCTTTTGTCCTTTCATTGGATTCTGTGCTATTTCAATCGTAAGATCTCAATTGATCTGGGGTACAGGCTGACCTGGAGAGCTCCAGCTCAGAACAGCCCCACAGATCTGCCTTGACAGAGGGCAGAGTGTTAGGGGCACACTGGAACTGACCATTAGCTCAGTCGTCATAGTGCTGGATGGCCCTGCCTTCACTGGGGCTACACTGTCTTCTTAACAGGATAGATTAAGATATTTGGCAATGGATTTCGAAGCCACTTAACAGAGGGACATAATGTCTGGGATTGAGGACGTATTTGGCTAGGCATAGAGCCAACACCTTGCTATATGCAGCTTTTAATGTCACCCCTTACAGCCCAATCTGATTGACTTTTGACCCCTTAAATCCAGAGAAAGGAGAAATTTGTAGCAGGTTGGAGAGGAGAGGAAAGAGGGGGATTTAAGGACGGTAGGCGAGGGAGTGGAATGGGCCAAACGAGTGTGAGGATGAAGAAGGGAAAGAGAGATGCAGGGAACAGCAGGGAATCAGACTGTGTGTTTCTCAGGGTGGGATGCTGGATGTGAGTGCCAGGGTCAACCTGAGAACTAGGCCAGTCATCTCCCTCCTGACAGGAAGTTCCACATAGACAGGCCCATTTCTGCTCGCTTGTTATCTGATGAAATGACAGAGTGGTGTTGAGGAGTTTGTTTGGATTTATAATTTAAGTGAATGGTTACTCTATGAATTCATCGGTTTGTTGGTGAAACGGTTGGCTTGTTGATTAATAGAGGTCTGGATGGAACCAAGCAGCAGGATGTCTCTCTTTGCCTATACTGATACTGTGAACACTGCCTGAAGTAAAAAGTATTCTCAGGGGCCTGATGTCCTCTGTCACTTCTTGCTTCTGAACTGTAATGACACATCCAGGTTTGGTCTTTGCCACATCACAAGGTGTGAGGAGAAGTTTGGCTGAGAAAGCGGAACTTGGCACCCATTTAAGGAACTCGTCCACATACAGGCATATATAAAGAGGAACTCACGTAAATGTCAATGTAAAGATCCCTTTTCTCAGGGAATGACATTCCTGGCCTCTGGTCAACCCCAGGAAAACAGACTATGTTGAAGTGAAACCAGAAACTAGCTAGGAACTCAAAAATCTTAGCCAGCCGTTTTGGTTGCATTATCGTGACTTGTGATTTTTAAATTTATTATACAGTATTTTAGCAATTATCTCTCTATGATGCCCACATATAGATGTGTATTTTTCTAAATTTGAAATTCTGTATATTGTGTTCTCAATAAACTGTAATGCAAAACTTCATATCGGCTATCGGTCCTTTCTTTTCGAGTCCTGTGTAAGTAGTAAGTACTGTTTCTACTAAAATACATGATCCCAAAAATCATCCACTATCTTCTCAACTTTATTTACACATAATGAAGAAAAATATAGAGGTGACAACATGTACACACCCACTCCAAATTCACTTTATGAACCCTCATCTGGTTCAGGGGAAGCTCTGAGGCAACAATTTTGTACATGGGTCTTAACTTCCAAAGCATCCATAATATCTTTGTTCTGTTAGCTAAAGTCCTTTAAGACAAGACAAGTAAGCATCACCCCCTACACACACACACGCACAGTCTCTTTGTTTGATTAACCAATAAACTGGCTTAACCCTCCAGACTTGTAGACTTGAGATAATGGGCTTACATTCTCGTTGGAACATGAGGTACGATTACAGTGTTATGGTCCCGATTCCCAATGTGAGTGTGTGTATGTGTGTGTCTCTATGTCTGTTGATGTTAGTACGTAATTTACTGTCCAACCTGTCTGTCTTTCCCCTTGCTGTGTATATCTACTAGACCCTGGGTAAGAACACTGTGCCTAGAAGGAATAAACTGCATGTTATTGTCTATGTGGTGATGTCTGTGGTGTTTCTTTATCTTTATTGCTTTAATTTGGAGATAGACCAGTTGCCAGGGAAACTGTAGAATTGACTGGCGAGTTTGATAGGGGTGTTCTGGCGAGTGTACTTCACTTCTAAACTGAGGTGAAAACAAGCAGCAATTAAATCACAGATTGGACAAGTCTAAATGCATACTGTTTGACGTGTCAGACAATTTAGCGGACAGATGCGAGCTACATTCAAACTCATTCATTTCCCCCCTCCCCCCCCCCTTCCTCTCTCTCTCTCCACAGTGAATGACTTCACAGTGATCCGTAAAAAGTTCAAGTGTCCCTACTGCAGTTTCTCTGCCATGCACCAGTGCATCCTGAAGAGACACATGCGCTCGCACACTGGAGAGAGGCCCTACCCCTGTGAGATCTGTGGCAAAAAGTTCACCAGAAGGGAGCACATGAAGAGACACACACTGGTGAGTGCAGAACCCAACTCTCACCACCTGGGGGAAGCAGATAACTAAGTGGCTGGCATTCCTCTGGCCTCGTGAAACTCACACACAAGCACAAAACACTATTGTTTATAAATGTGTATTAATGACTGTGTTGACTTCAAGGATAACATTTTTTTTTAAGACACGTGTTTGTTTGTGTTCATGCGTGTCTTGCAGGTGCACAGTAAGGATAAGAAGTATGTGTGTAAGGTCTGCAGCCGAGTCTTCATGTCAGCCGCCAGTGTTGGGATCAAACATGGCTCCCGTCGCCATGGCGTCTGCGCTGACTGCTCTGGGCGGGGGATGGCCTCGCTATTGGACCACAACGGGGAAGGGGGCGGAGACCTCTCCCCGGAAGACGAGTTGTACACTGGTGATCATCGTTTCCACAACGACCAGGCAGAGTGTGATGGTGACGGGGAGGAGGAGATGATGGCGGAGGGGGATGGAGAGATAATAGGAGAGGGGGATGAGGAGGGAGGGAAGTGGAAAGAGGACTCAGGGATGATGGCGGAGGGGGTTGGAGCGTTGGACAATGAGAAGGAGGAGAGCGACTCTGCACAAGAGGGAGATCACCAGAACGGGAGCGAGAAGGACTTTGCATGGATCTCCTAGGATCTGCTCGGATCTCCTACGGGTTTCTAACTGATCTCTTAAGGTCCCTAGTAATCTCCTAGGCAGACTTCCTGCTGTCTTTACCCATGTGCTCCTCCATGGGCAGACCCTCCAGTGGGTGGAGTGTGTTGGGAGGCGATGCGCGACAATGATCTGAAACCTCAACTAGGTCTAATGTATGTATATATATACAGGTATATACAGTATATATATACCTATATATATATAGGTATATATATACACACACACACACACACACACAAACACACTTAGTTGCACACATTGTCAAGTGTGAGCCCTGTGCTAGTGATTGGATCGCCATGACACGAGACAGACATGGTTAGATTGAGGGGGTGTTTTCCTGCTGACCTCCTGTACTTCTGATGCAGTGTTTCTTTTCTGTGTTTGAGTTGTTTTTGTTGTTGTTAGCTTTCCGAGGGCCGGACCAGAGTCCCTTAGTTTGACATAGTGTCTCAGTGGGACTGAAATACATTCTACTGCACCTCAGGCAGTTGGACACCACAACTGCTTTTGAAAGAGGTCACATGGTCACAATTTTTGGAGTGCACCAGGTGGTGTATTATTTCCATAGGCGATGATGTATTCCCCAGTAAGGACAGTCTTTCTATCTATTGCAAAGCTGCAGGAAGGGCAGCCACTTGGTCCTGCAGAGTCAACTGCCACAGACTTGCACTTTAATGACAACTAGACTACAACTAGACTCCTGTCAATGCCCTGAACCCATGGTTTACATTTTTTGATCTGATTTGACCTAAACAACTCGGTGACCGCACCTACCTTTAAGGATATACCGTATGTCCTCTTGACTGTTATCATCACACACACACATATAAATACACATATATATATATCTATATATACATATATATATGTATATATTTGCATATATATACCATGTAGATTCAATTTAAGGAGCAGTGCATTGAGTAAGATGAGATACAAAATCTTACATTCCCCATTTCATACTATTTTTACATTCATTTTTTTCTAACTCTCACTCACTTTCTTTTACACTCTCACCCACCTCGTATCTCCCTTCCATTCCATACTGTCCCACTTCTGTTCAGCTCATGTGAATGTGGGAAACCTAGAGAAGAGATGCCTCAAATAAGTTTTGTTTTTGTCATTTTTATATCTCAATTTATTGCTACAGAATATGCACACAATTCCTTTTTATTGAACCTTATGGTATGGCTCATCTTTCATGTCATGGTGTTTTATCAGTTTGTACAAAATAAGAAAAGAGAAAAAGCTTTGTCTGTGCTGTCGAGTGCTTTTCGTTGATTTGGTTTGTTGGAAAAGTTATTTATTGAAAATGCATATTTCATAGTGGGGTTTATAAATAAGACATTCCCTCTTATCTGGATAACCAAGTGTGTTTGTGTGTGTGTGTGTGTGTGTTTGAGAAAGAGAAAGAGAAAGAGAGAGAGAGAGAGAGAGAGAGAGAGAGAGAGAGAGAGAGAGAGAGAAAGAAAGAAAGAAAGAAAGAAAGAAAGAAAGAAAGAAAGAAAGAAAGAAAAAGAAAGATAAAAAGAGAGAGAATTTATTAAAATGTGTGTGACAAGATAATGGATCATTTGAGGGACGCAGATCACATTGTCTTTTAATTATGATAATTATGATTCCTGTTGTTCTTATTAAGTGCTGGATGCTAAGCTTTATCGTGTGTTCCTTTTTTTGAGATTTTATATCATGTTTAAGAAGTAAAAGCTTTTATACTTTGCCTTGTTGTGGACAGCAAGCCATGAGGCTTTTTTCTCAGTCGTTTTCTTGTGCCAGTTCCCTGCTTCTCTGTTGTATTTGCTTTTTAACAAGAGGGACTGCAGAGGCTAACAAGTGCAGAGGCTAACTTATTATCAGTTAGATATTGATTGAACCATATATTCAGCACATGTTTCTGCATCACTAATGTACACTAATTGATTGATATCAAACCAAAAACAATCTAATATGTTGTACACTTTTAAGTGCTTTTGTTTCTATAGTGCAGGTGCAAATGATTTGACTTTATTGTGATCGATACGTTTTGTTGGGTTGTTTTTGTTTGTTTTCTTACTTTCTCACAGTTTGAAAAGTGCACGATATAGTATTATTATTGTTTTGACTATGATTTATATGTATAAGGGGCCTTGTGGGAGACCTGCCTGTCTGGTAGAGGTTGCATCTTAACCCTGTTGCCCTTTAATAATCTTTGTGCTCTACTGTACCGCCTTGCATGAGATACGAACAGCTGTGAGCCACACTCAGAGCTCTGTGTGCAGAAATACTGCAATTAGAGAACACACTACGCGCCGCCTCTCAGGGCTGGCAAAAGTGTTTCATATTTCTATCTGCAGGCTCTGCATTTATGTCCCACAGACTGTGCCAATGTACTATGAGAGGAAGGACTGTGTGCTGAAGTGGAGCTTCTGGGAATTGATTGCCAATGGTGGTTGTCAGTATCAGGCCTCATTAGTATGGACTGATGTTTCCATCGACCCCACTAAGCACCTCTCATAGACAGAATGTGTGATTTGTGATGCCTTCTTCATGCCTGGCAACTAGCTTTATTTAAGTTGTATAATTTATTGTGTCTTTGTTTTTACCCATCTACCATCTATTCCTATTTCTGGGAAGGAAGACCTAATATTATTGGGTTGGATATTTTGATTGTTTCTGGTAAATATTATGAGATTTTTAGAAGGTGCAGTATTGTGGGAGGAGTCCATGATCAGTAATGTCTCGGTGTGTGTTCTCCAACGTGTGTGTTCTCCAACGTGTGTGTTCTCCAACGTGTGTGTTCTCCAAAGTTTGCATCTCCTAAGTGTGTATGTGTATGTGTCATTCAGAGCCCAGGGACCAGAGACAGCCGGCTCAGGGTTGGATCGTGTCAAGGCCTTCTGGGGCTTCGTCCTCATACTGGGTTGTACTTCAGGAAACGTCCGCCATCCAACCCCCTCAACAATGTGCCTCGATACATTTCCTGTATGTGAGCGTGTGTGTATCTGTGTGTGTGTGACTATGATCTTTTGATGGATAGAGATTATTCAACCTTAATCACAGGTCTTAAATATTGGGAAAAGACTGTGGTTCCGGACATACTAATCAGCTGACTGAAGCTACTGTACAGGTTATGTTTGTGACCCAGTGTTGACCTTTGTGCCCTAATTTGATCTTGGTCTTAACTGCATGCCTGTGTCCATTTGTCATACCAAAGCTCTGTCTCGGCATCTGCACACAACTGTATCATTCCACACAATGCAAAACTGGAACTGGTTGCTTTATAGCAGATGAATATGGGTATTCTTAGATGTGTACAAATTGCAATCCTGATTTAGACTGTATAGCTTGATTCATATGTGCAAATCACGAAGCCATAGATATGGTTATATCTAGATTATATGATACTTCAAAATTTTTACATTTTATTTTAGATTTTGTTTTCTTCTAAGAGTGATGTTTGTACACCTTCATATATATGAATTTATATTACTATTATATATTATTTATTTTCTCTCCCAAGTTTCTGAGGTGTCTTTTGTTTGTAAAAGGGAGTGGCACTTGAAACTTAATGTTTTTGTTGGGAATCTTGTTCAATATGATACTGACTTTATATTGATGCTCATAAACCTGTGTTTGTAACAACAATGTGTTGAATAATCAGAAGCCTGTCCTGTTTTCTTACCCGGTCTGTTCTTGGCAGATGAAGTGCGCTTGTGTAGATTTTCTGTTAATGATAGTACTGATCACTTGAGGCATTTTTACAGCCCAACATGGGGCACTCCAGTTTTGATGTTGGGGCCAGCTTACTGGCCAGGCCTCTTTCTACTTCATGTTTAGTGGGATTAGCTTGACTATTATTTGCAAAACCAATCAGTCTCAATAAATTTTGAAATTGCTGCTGCAAAGAATGTGGCGTGCATTTCCTTGTATCCTTTGACCTACTACAAGCGTTTTTAATGAGGGTAGTGCAATTCTCAAGTTCCCCACGTGGTGGCAGACTGTAATCAGAAATCCAACGGTGGAAAAGATTAATAGGATTTGATGGCATATCAAATGATCCATTACACACGCTCCATTAAGAGATGGTAATGGCCGTTAGAAGATTTAACCCATTCACGTTTATTTCTCTTCAATCACATTTACACCACCTCTATTACATATCAGCATCTTCCTGTCATGTTTCTATTCTAACACTTGAGGCTGGACAGCCCATGAGTGTCATGTTGCAGGCTGGATGCCCCCACTGCTGTAGACTAGATAGCACCCTCTGTCTGTGTGGAGGACCACTGGTCACACAACAAGAGCATTGAGTCTAAATGGTAGGAGAATTGCCCTTACACTTGGAAATTAGGTCAGCAGTGTGGGAAAGTACACAATGCAACATGTTTGCAAGAATTTTTAAATTCCCCTTGAGGTGTTAACGTGTGTACTACAGCAGAACAAGTCTGTAATTGACATTAAGAACCATTTGCTGGTGGGAAAGCACCTTTAAGGTTTGGAACTGTACTGTGCACTGATCTTTAATCCGTGTAGGACAACTCAACTTAGCCTTCAGTGTTGTACTGACAGGAGAATATGATGCTGGACATGCAAAACAACCATCTCACTCTGAACCACAGAGAATGAGAGAACATCAATAGATCAATAAAAGTGAAAAATATAAAGCAACAATAAGGTCAGTTTCACACCAGACATATTAAGGCTCAGTAAAGACACAACATATTAGCAGAAACAGACAATCCAAAAAAGAAAGAAAGAAGGAAAGTGTGAGACAGAAGGACATAGTCGAGGAAGCAGAGAGTTCAGAGGAGCTGCCGTAGCAAAGTGATACATGTGTTTTGGATGAAGATCCATTGGCATTGCTGCTGCTGAGTGAAACATGACAACTTGGACATTCAGTACACAGCGAAGGAAACATTTGGAAAACTTTTCTGTCTGCTGCACATTTGAGGGGTTTGGTTAGCTTAACATACTGGGCAACGTGGGCGGGACTACAGTAAATCTTGAAAGAGAGAGGTGGAAGAAGGAGAAACAGAGAAACTAAGGAAGGAAAAAGAGAAGCCATGTCGTGAAAAAACAAGGGGAAGATTAGGATAGACAAGACATGGTGGCAAGCGCGCCTGTTGGAATGTTCAGGGCAGGACACTAGTTCCCTAAAGATAAAACAATCCCTCAAACCAGGGGCCAAAAGGTGATCCTGCCTAACAACAACAACATAACATCAATACCACACAAAACATTAAACAATAACAATATGTTCAATATTTGGCAGGGAGAAAGACACAGAAAGAAAGAAAAAAAGAAAGAAAGACAGTGATCATCTGAGGCCTCTGTGTTTCTGACACAGACAGTTAGTTCTTCCAATTAAAGCATCTCATTGCACAAAAGAAATTAAAGCAATACTGCATGGTTGTGTTATTGATATGATACAGAATGCGTGATAAGTCAACTGTTTGTCTATGAGTATATGTTGTAGATACTGAAGTCGGAATGCTCTCTACAGGCTCACTACACGCAGAAGAAAATAAACGTCAAAAACAGGAAGAGAAAAAAAAACGTTTCTTTTTGTAGATTTTACATTCACGTGTTTTCTTTTTTCTCCCCTTTGCTTCTAATCTACAATAACAAAGTCACTATAGTTTCTTGTTTGCCTTTTAAAAAATAGAAGAAATAATTCTGAGCAACTCTACTTAAAAAATGTTTTCCTTTTCATAAAACAGAAATAGAACAACACAGAAAACAATCCTAACTGAACAAGCCGCATGGTTCCTTTTTGTTGCATATGTACAGGAAAGGCCTGAAACTACAACTCCCATCTCTTCATTGTCACTGCTTGCCTATTTTCCCCTTTCCATGAAGCTCCAGACCTCCCCCCCCCCACACACACACACCTACACACACACGGACATACACACACATCAAATCAAAGACTGGTCCCCACTCCAACTCCCATAACCCCAAAATGTCTGAGTTACCTGTGGAGGCTGATCCACAATCAGTTAGCAACTGGTACCCCATTATGTGGTACCATCAAGGGTCCCTCTTAGGCCAGGTCATACTGACATGTGCCTGACCTGTGACCCTGTAGTCCACGTTAGTGCAATAAACGGCAGTTGGAGTGGGGAAAGGTGCAGGAGACATGACTATTGATTGGCTTCACAAAGCCTATCAGCTGCCAGAACGCCACACTCACAAGTGCTTTAACTGGAGGTGGAGAGAGAGAGAGAGCTTGGAGAGGTAGGTAAGACCAAACAACAACTGTACACACCCACTCCTATCAGAAGAACATCTAAAAGGCTTAAGCCTCTATTTAAAGGAAGACCGAGGGTTTATGAAAGCTGATTACATAAGAAAGAAAGAAAGAAAGAAAGAAAGAAAGAAAGAAAGAAAGAAAGAAAGAAAGAAAGAAAGAAAGAAAGAAAGAAAGAAAGAAAGAACAAACTTCTGGCACTAAAATTCTGTGGAGTATCTGTTGTCAAGACAACAACAGTTGGTGGTGAGATCAGGACTGGCAACAGAGCAGAGTGTCTGTTCTGGGTGACAGGCTTCGAGGGCCAGGTCAGGGTGCTCCTCTGAGCCCTCTGTACTCTAGTCTAGGTGAGGCATTGGACACAACGGGACCACTGGGACTTCCTTTGCCATGCTGCTACTCACTGCACCACCAGCACCACTGTGGTCAGCACCACTGTGGTCAGCACCACTGTGGTCAGCTCCACACAAACCAGACACCAGTTCCACTGTGGTCAGCACCACTGTGGTCACCTCCACACACACCAGACCACCTGCTCATGGGGGACCCAACAAGTTCAGCTGCACCATCCCTGAAACCCCATAAAACCAACCAGCAGTGACGACCACCAAAACTAACATTTCTTTCACTTCAAAATATGTGTGTATAAAATCTCCATGTATAAAAACACATATTTGTGCAGTGCAATTTAGTGCAATTTAATTAGGTAGGTCATTTTTTAATTTTCATGTTCTTTTCATTGGCACTTAGTGAAGTATTTGACCAAAGCGAGACCTGTTTACTGCCTTCTCCAACCAGTGAAAGAGAGGGAGACAGTTGATTTCTGAGATGCCATTGGACAATATTGCCTAACAGGCAAGGAGAACACTGGCTATATCTACCAGTTCAATTGTCTATGAATAGATTAACCAAACATGGTCAAATCAATGCGATCCAGTCTGTTGTTTTCACCTGTAATCAAATGAATAAAACGAATAACAGCCTGTTAGCTGTGTCAGAGGATCCTATCCAAACTGACGACTCGTCAACAAAAACACAGTGCCAACAACTGATAACACAGGCGTTCCTATGGCAACAGATTTCCTACAGCCAGGGAATGGGAAAGTTGTACATTGAGGCGAACTCAGCTAAGACGAAAAGGAACAGTTGCACTGTGTGTGTGTGTGTGTGTGTGTTATAATGCAGTGAACATGTCATGTGTGATGATAGTAGCTGTGGGTCAGTGTTGGGTCAGTGTTGGGTCAGTGTTGGGTCAATGTTGGGTCAGAGTTGGGTCAGTGTTGGGTTAGGGTTAGGGAACGGGGAAGGCTGAAGGGGAATAAGAACAGCAGAAACTACATTCAAAGAGCTGCTAACAATCAGAGGAGAAAGATGAGCCTCTTGTAAAAATAGATCTACATCTCAGAAGAATCCAAAGTTTTGCTTTCTATGAAGCAACTACTCCTTAATGTGGATATCTGCATGTACCCAGAGGGTTAAAGCAGACACTAGGAGATATAAAGGGGCAATGGGACAGTTCTAAAGTACTCTTAGGGTTGAAGTCAAATGCTCCTCACATAGGATGAAGACCCATGGGCAGCCTTTAAGAATCCACAGTCCTACCAAAAGAATCATAGAACATGGATCACGATCTACCTGTGAACAAAAATCAAGGAACAGTTGTGTATTTACCTGGTATGAGTTAACACATCAATCTGTACTGTGACTCCTTCAATCCACTTGGCAACATAAGAATTAGCAGGAAAACCTACTACTTTGAATGTGAAAAACGTAAAGAACTTGGTCATATATTTTGATCATTTGTTGATGATTGAGGATCCTTACCAGATACCAGGTAAATAGCGGACTGTATAAACTAACATGTTAGAACTGGTACCATTCACATTGAGGGAGCAGCCAGAAACTAGAAACATTACAGAGATGTTCTGGCTGAACACCCCTTTGGAGCAATGACCATTTAAAAGCAAAAGGACATGATCAAATTCTGCTGATTGCACAGCGCAACTGCTAGTTGCCCCAGCAACAGATTGTTGAATATAATCAATTTAAGGAATATACGTAAATACCCTTTCTGGAGCATATTCATTGAAAGACAAGTTAATTCATTTAAGGTGCATATTTCTCTATAGAAAGGATAAAAGAAAAAACTATTATAATATGTAATGGAAATGTTGCTGCAAAGGGGTAGGATAGTGTATTTCAATTGCTATTTAGAGAGCTCAAAGTATAGCTTTGTAGCTGTGCATTATCCGCTACCTAACATCTTGCTACTGGTTGTGATGCCTTAAACAAGATTGTGCAAAGCTACAGAAGCTTCAAAGAGACAATGTTTCTTCCTTTGGCTGATTTGTTGTCCTTTGACAGTCAAACACAAAAATTGTAAAAAGATGCTTTGACAAACATCAGTTAGCTTGAATTCCCAACAAATTGTCATGAAGAAACCCAGAACACAGTATATGACATGGTTCTCTGACCAGTAAAGAACATGTTGAGTAACAAAAGCTTATCTGAAATCTTCAACCACTGCCCTCTAATGGAGGCAGGAAAAATCATTAGTACAAAACAAATCTTTGACTTCTGAACCACTTTTGAACATTGTTCCATCTATCTCATTGTTCCAATTAGTTAAAATCAGAAGATTTTTTTCGCAAAGATTTTTTTCTTTTATAGTTTTTTTTTCATCAGTTTGTTTTCTTTCTGAGGATTAGGAGAAGCGAGCCGAGCAGACAGACCCCAGGTAGGCTGGGGGAAGCAGTGCCCTGAGAGCTTCATCAAATTGAAACCCCTTAATCTCCTCAGTGGAAGAGTCCACCTCTGTGAAACGCTGGCAGAGGGAGAGTTCTTCTCAGCAATGAGGGGGTGGTGGGGGTTTAGTCGGTGAATCGCTGGCAGGCTTTTTTCCAGCGGCAAGCTGTGCACCACATGTCCCTTTTCTCCATGCCGTACACCTTCCGACACTTCTTCGCCTCCCCCCGGGGTTTCCTAGGCAACAAGGCAATGATACAAAGTAAGAGCAGGTACACCACTCCACAGTTCACTGAGCAAGGACAAACACACAAGGCACAGGCAAACTGGCCCACGCACACACACACACACACACACAGCTTTACCTGGTTCCCAGGGTAGGTTTGGGTGAGAGGGCTGTTGAAGCATGGCTTTTGCTAACAGTGGTGTGGATGTTGGGGGCGGGCTGCCTCTTCTCTCCAATGCTTACTGACCTCACCTGAGCCAGAGGACCCTGCAGGATGCAAGCCACAGGAAATGTTGTAACCAATCACAGCAGCTTTCTCTGACTCCACATGCATTTGAATCTCTCCTTCGGTGGCCATCCAGTGCTACTAGTCTACACTCAACACTGGCTGAGTTTAGTACCACAATGAAGACCTGGACACATACCAGAGAGGCAAGGACTGAGGCAGGGACTGAGGCAGAGGCTAGGGCAGGGACTGAGGCAGAGACTGAGGCAGGGGCTAGGGCAGGGACTGAGGCAGTAACTGTTGCAGAGACTGAGGCAGAGACTGAGGCAGGGGCTAAGGCAGAGGCCGGTACACATGGACATGAGTAGAGAGCAAAGGAAGCAAGAGTTAGTAGAAAGAGACGAAGAAGAAGGAAAGGAGGGAGGGAGGGAGGTCAGAAACCAGACTGAACGCTGTGAAATACAGAGAGAGACTGGGTGTGGGGAAAAGAGGAAAAAAGGGGTGATCGATATGAGGGTGAATCCTGGTAAGCCTCACCGGTAAGCCTTTAAAAATGGTGTGAGTGGACTGCCAGGAGACACTGATGTCACGGCCAGAGGCTGGCCCAGCCAGCTCCGAACACACTGGGATACTCACTGGAGCTGTGGCCTGCAACACACACACACAGCACCACCACACAAGGTGAGACAGGGAGAGAGGGATGGAGAGAGAGAGAGAGATGGAAGGACGGACGAATGAATGAACAGACAGAGGACAAGAGGGAGAAAGATGGAAGTCAAAAGAGGTGAGGATGAAAGGATTTGGAAACCGGAGCAAACGAGAGAAGAGTGTTGGTGAAGAGAAGAAGAGGGCTGGACCGCTTCGTGAACTTGACAACCAAAGAAGCATCTGTCAGTAAAGCTAAGCCTCCTATTGCTCTGCCTGAAATGAACCAGGCACAATACATGGGAAGCAGCCTCCTTGTGCCACGAAACGGACATTCAACACTAGCCTCAGTAGCAGGACTAGCCAGTCAACAACATCTATACAGCATACAACTGTACAGTTGGGTTCAAGAAGCCAAAGGGTGTGTATATATATTTGTGTGCGTGTGTTTGTGTGTATGTGTGTGTGCGTGAGGCCTTACCTGGTAGGCGTGGTCAGTGCGGATGTGGCAGAGTGTAGAGGGAGCTGATTGGCTGAGCAGACTGGGAAGGTGGCTCTGTCCTCCTCGGATGGAGATGTGGGAGGGCTCCGAGTGGGGGACGTCGACGGAGGACAGGGGGAAGACGGGAGGGGGGCCAGCCGTGGTGGGGGAGGTGGGCGTGAGGCTGGACAGGCCCTCTGATAGGCTGTCCATGTTCACTTCGATCTCTGAGTAGTAGAAGTCTTCCTCTCCATCACTGTAGTCAGAGTCCACATTGCGCCTGGAGGAGAAGACAAAGGACCATGGTGAGCAGCAGATGGATCCTGGTTAGGAAACGGCTGAAAGCCCTCTTGAGTTGTGATGATTTATGAAATCACCACAATAGCTTGAGTAGTTTAGATACATGCGTTTCTGATGGCCAAGTACGAGTAACACAGACAAAATCAGACTTTTGCAGTGGGAAGGTTATACTGTATTCAACCAGCAGGGGGCATTGATGTCCAGTTCTTTGAGTGCCAAAGCCATGTTGGAGCTGGAATCAGATGCTTTCCTCTAATCTTAACCCTGGGCATTCTGGGGTGTAGGGTAGAGGGGGTATAAACCTGATCTATGACCAGTACTAAACCACGTTCCCACCCGGGCTACAGAGAGAGAGCAGGGTAGCAACAGTAGGCTATAAAAACCCTCTGACAGGAAAGCATCTCGCTTCATGGCACCTGATACAAGACTAGGAGACAGGACCCTCGTCTGGGGGAACACCAATTTGGGTGACCTGAATGAGTCTGATTAACTCCTCAGGACATACTATACACATTTTTTAGGTTCTGGTACATGGACACTGGTGAAGAATATTGTATGTTTTGATTGGTCTGTTGTCCTGTGTGTCTGCTCTATGATTGGTGGATTACCCCAGGTGGACAGTGCGGATGTGCCGCTGGATTCCTGAGGAGGTGCTGAGGACCTTTTCACAGTTTTTCCACAAGCACTTGAACATCACCTTCATGGAGTTCTGAAACACACAAGAAACACAGCGCCACCCCTGGTCAGATTACAGTACTGCACCATCAGGATCACTATAGGCATGGTACCCAGTGTTCGTGGCAGAAAATTCAGAGATCTGAGCAATCCAAAAGTAGGACCCTTGGGGTCATGTCTATTGAGGGCTGGTCTTGGCTCCTAGCAGTCAGAGAGAGCTATCATGCTGAAGGAACAAGGTCCAGATGCCGGCAGATGTTATCAGTGTAAAACTGTAGATTCTGCTGCAAACAGACAAACAACCACACCTATCTGAGACTGGGATGTGATTCTGCATATAGAGGGCAGCAATGTGAGGAATACTGACACCATACAACCAGCCCCATGAATGTGGGATTGGTTAACAGTGAGTAATACACAAATATGTATGCACACCAATCCAAGATGAAGTTCTCCTCTGCTCTCTCTCCCACTGTGTCTGTCTAGCTTGATTTCTCTGCATCTCTCCCTCACTTGTTCTCCTGCTCAGGGGCATAAAGGCATAATCCTTCAGTAAACATTTTGAGGGGGGTGGAGGCCAAGAGTGCTTAAGTGCCCATAATGTTTCAATGGTCATAATCTCCACTGTGGGATTTGACTGACCTCGGGCACATAAAGCACACACACACACACACACACACATACACACACACTGCATCCTTTCAATACCATAAAAAGATACTGCTCAGAAAGCTGTTCCTTTCACTTTGATGTGAAATAAATCCAAAAAAAAAAAAAAGATGACAACTCTATCAATCCCTTCTACTCTCACATCTGTTCTAATACGATGGAAGGTGGTTTGTGTCTCCCAGGGAGGGAGGAGGGAGGAGGGAGGGAGGGAGGGGGGGAGGGAGGGGTAGAGGGAGGGGGGGGGAGGGAGGGAGGGGGGGAGGGAGGAGGGGGGGGAGGGAGGGAGGGGGGGAAGGAAGGGGGCGGGTGTCAGGCGGGTTGGGACCTGCATTTGCACTAATGAAAGGAGGTGGGCGTGGGCTATCTTTCAACAGCTTCCAGAGGAGAGAGAGAGAGCGAGAGGAACAAGGGAGAGGAAAGAAAGATGAAAGAAAAGAGACAGGATAATGGAACAGGTCTATGCCTGATTGCGTTAACCCTTCACTGCCTAACTTGTTCAATCATAGCTGTTTAGACAGGCACATAGTTATGGGCTTGAATCTCTCTTCTGACAATGATTGAACAAAATGATTATGCCTTGTGTCATAAGCATGTCCTCAGATGTCTGGTGGTACTAACATCTGAAAGAGGTCCTTCATGGCAAAGAAGCAAATGGGCAAAATGAAAATATGGTAAATTGTACTGCAGTGTATTCTCAGGAGAACTAGTCTATAACCACACATCCCATGTCACACTTGAGTCAAAGCAAATCTCCGGGGTTCCACCCATCACAGAAGACTGAAAGTTTAAAGGATTTGTTCCTCATCAATAAACCATTACAATAATTATTTTGTAATTACCCAAGTTGCTAATCCTCTCAGTGCTAGTTGAGTGTAGAGTGAGTCAGTGTGCCCGCGAGGGTGGGGGGATGAGGAGTACTCCAGCAGGCCAGGCAGGGAGGGATTCTCTCCTGTACGGGGGCTGAGACCTGTATTCTGTACACCTTCTCCTGCCCTGTCTGGTGCTGCTGTGTCAAGGAAGTGCTAGCACGTTCTTCTGGTTAGGAGCCAGCAGGGTGACCTGGGAGACTCCTCCAGCCCGACACTTCACCTCCTCCACGTCCTTCTGCTCGTGTAGCTCTGTCTTTCCTCCCCACCCCTCCTCCTCTCTTACCCCCCCTCCCTCCATTCTTCCCAAATCCCACCTGTTCCTATCCGAGGTGGATGAGGAGTTTAAAGGATTCTTGATACTGAAACCACCTCCTCCTTCTGGACGGCTTCCATGGTATGAAAGGACAAGAGAAGAAAAGGGGGGAAGGGAGAGTAGGCACTTCCTCCCCCTCGGAGGCGTAGAAGAAGACAGGCAGTGTCGCTCCACGCCAAGGTACTGTCAGAATATCCTAAATCAATTGAAATATGTTTACTATGCAGACGTTTCAGAGACCCTGGCATCAAGGATCAAGGAACTTTGCACCCCCAGAACAAAGTGATCTCATTGGTGGAGAGGAACCTAGGACGGGCTGTACTCTTCCTATTCCTGTGGACCATCTCACATTCAAACCCCACCACTCACACTCAGGGAGAGGTCAGAACACGACACACCCCTGAACCCATAACCCCCCCTACCTTTCGCTTCCGGGGTATGGGGTCCTCAAACAGGAAGTGTGTGATCTCAGTGACATCCTGGATGATGTCATCACCCTGGAAAGAGAGGAGAAAGCTCTTGCTGGTGTCGTTGGAGAGAGGCGGAGACGGCGTGGAGGGCACAGATTGGTCGCTGGCATCCCAGCTCCAGTTGCCGCTGGTGGAGCTGCTGTAGCTGGCTGACAGGGCCTCCTTCCACCCCCTGTTGGCTGCCTCGAGGGTTGCAGCTAGACAGATAGGAGAAACCCGGTCAGTCCACCAAACACAATACAGCACAGTGTTCTACTGTCACCCCTGGCCTAAATACCCCTGAACTATGGCCTTTTGACCGATGCGCTACAGCTAATCCTTTAAGACATCATAACAAGTAGATGAAATGAAAGATAAGACCTAAACCATCCATGAAACCATCCAATGAGGGCAGAGGGGATTATCTGATATAGGATGATGCTAAAGAAGGTCCCGCATATAGACCCATTCACATAAAGCTCTAATACCCAGAGGAGACAACATCTCTCTCAGTCATACACATTTGTGAAAATTATGATTATAATAAAAAGTGTGAAGAGTTCATGTAGAGTTCCACTCGGTCAAAAGTTCAGTTGTGTGTGTGTGACTGTGTGACTCCAGTGCCACAGCAGATTAGTTCGTCTCCCTGGCGTAAGCAGGGGATGAGAGGAGGAGGGCAGAAGTGTTTGGAGGTTTTGAAGGCAGCTTTATCAGGGGACAACAAGAGCACAAGGTCTTTCTGCTCAATGAGGACTGATGACATAACGAAGCTGGCCCCTCTCTGATGCCCTAGAGCAGACCCACCATCAGCTCTGAGTGGCTCCTCCAGGCCAGCTTGTATCCACGTCCTGGAGGAGGGCCCCTGAGCCCAAGCCTCCCTTGTCTTTCCATCCCCTGGGTCTGGCAGGGCCCTAAACAGCCCCACTCTGAGGGCTTCAACTCTGCCCTATCGCTGCCTGTTTTCGTTTGATCACATAAAAACAAAAACAAACCCAGAGCAGGGGACTGGCATGAGGACGCTCAGCTGAGATATAAATAGAGCATAGGACTTTGCCCGTCTACCCAGGTTGGCACGGCGATAACCGCCAGGGTGATGACTGCTGTGGTGATGACTGCTGTGGTAATGACGCATGACGCGGCTACGGCTACAGCAGCCATGACGACGGGGGCAAGGCCAGGCAGTTGGCAGGAAGAGGCCGGCTCTGGTAAACATTAACTACAATAAAAGACTTCTGCTGAAACCAAGCTCCAGACCACCCAACTGGTCACCGTTGGGTCAGTCAGAAACAGTTTTTAGTTCCTAAACAGTTTTTACTCCAGTCTGGATCAGTTAGGGAGTGTACCAGGGAGGTTAGGGGGGTGGGTGGTTTGGGAGGAGGTAAGGTGGGTGTTCTCTGGGCTCCAACCTGTGGTTGCAGAGGCCGGGTTGAGGACCAGGGGGGATGTGGAGAGGCTGGTCAGGACGGTAGCAGCCATCACTTCCTTGTCAGCATGACCTGATAGTTTCCTGCAACACATACAAAAACACACAGCCATTTTACCCTCCATGGGCACACTGTTGACGAACAAAATAAACACAGTGCCTATACTGCAAATAAACCTGGCAACCACAAAAAGGGTGGTTAAATACCACAGTTCCTGACACAAGACCTTGCTTTCTTTAGACAAAATAACAAACAGTTTTATGGCATGTAGTGGAAAATTCCAGTACAATAATAAAGACTGTGGTCAAGTCCCCTGTGATTGCTGAAATTTCCTTTGACAAGATAACGATTCATTCTATACTGTTTTAAAAACCTTCAGTCAACACAAACATGGCTTTCACCACAGAATTGTAATATTATCATAACAGTTGCCACAGAGACACAGAAAGCACTCACTACATAAATATGGATCTACATAGCTATAGACCTGTGTGTTTATAGTGTGTGTTTATGGTGTATGGTATGTGTCTGTGTTGGTGGATTGGGTTATATTTCCATGACATTGCTTTGTAGGAGGAGGGTTTGCTGGTGGGGGATTACATAAAAGAAGAATGTTAGAAGAAGAAAGAGTGAGAGTTACGGTGGCCCTGAAGTGCAAATGACACCCCCTAATATGAGTACATCCCCCAAATGAAAATACTCCCCCCCAATACGAGTCAACTCCCCCCAAATCGGATGACTTGTTCACCTCCCCCCAAAAATGAAAATACTCCCCCCCAATACGAGTCAACTCCCCCCAAATCGGATGACTTGTTCACCTCCCCCCAATACAAAAACACGCTCCCCCCCCAATACGAGTCAACTCCCCCCAAATCGGATGACTTGTTCACCTCCCCCCAATACAAAAACGCGCTCCCCCAAATGGAAAACAACATTACATTAACTCAAAAACACATTACATTAACTCTGAACGGAAAGGGTAGGTACTACACTTTAGCACTGATTGGATGCAGTAGGCTAACTAACAAGAAATAAGAAATTGATCGACATAAGTACAAAATGCAATAGCCTGGCAGAGTTACGTGCACCAGAACATTTGTTTGGCTATCGAAGAATGTAGCAAATAGTAGGCTTCTTAGGCAAAAGTATTTCGAGTTAAATTTAAAAATCGATAGCCAAACAACTATCCTGGTCCACGTTATTCTGTCATTGTGGCATTTCATTCTTCTGTAGTGGACTATTAGTTTTTTCTTCTGAAAAGTCCTGATTCCTTCAACTGCGTTTTTAGCGTGCGCATAGGCTACTTATAGCCTATTGTGAAACGTCAACAGCAGATCTAAGATTATTTCATAGGAATGACCCTGATTAAAATAAAGAGTAGTGTAATGACTCTGAATTGTAAACATTAATGTTTCTCTTTCCTTCAAATCAAAACGATTAATTTCATGATAATGACAGAGTTACGTGGACTAGTTGTTTGGCTATCGATGTTTACGTTTAACACTGCAATTTATGCTTTTGCATACATAGCCTATGCTACATGCTTCGATACCCAAATAAATGTCCTGGTGCACGTAACTCTGTCAGGCTATTGCATTTTGTACTTCTGTCAATCAATTTCTTATTTCTTGTCAGTTAGCCTACTGCATCCAATCAGCGCTAAAGTGTAGTACCTACCCTTTCCGTTCAGAGTTAATGTAATGTGTTTTTGAGTTAATGTAATGTCGTTTTCCATTTGGGGGAGCGCGTTTTTGTATTGGGGGGAGGTGAACAAGTCATCCGATTTGGGGGGAGTTGACTTGTATTGGGGGGGAGCGCGTTTTTGTATTGGGGGAAGGTGAACAAGTCATCCGATTTGGGGGGAGTTGACTCGTATTGGGGGGGGAGTATTTTCATTTTTGGGGGGAGGTGAACAAGTCATCCGATTTGGGGGGAGTTGACTCGTATTGGGGGGGAGTATTTTCATTTGGGGGATGTACTCATATTAGGGGGTGTCATTTGCACTTCAGGGCCACCGTAGAGAGTAGATAGAAGTAGAGATAACGTTTTGGTTTAACCTCCCCTTACTAAACAGGGGCCTATCCTCAGCAGAGCTCCACTGCCCACTTAGCTCAGACTGGCTGGGACGACTGAACACACAAACATCCATTCAAAAACACACACAGGGCAGTCTTTGAGAGACAATAATCCAATAACAAATACAGAGTCTCCAGTAACCAGTGACACTGTGATCAGAAATACAGTAGAGATCTCTTCTTCACACAACACTACAATCTCCTCTGATCTCCTCTCTCTCCTCATTGTCGATTATCATACACCCCCCCCCCTTCCCCCCTCCACATACAGTACATGATGGCAAGCCCCAGAACATGTTACATAACATAAGTTATGCTGTGTCCCAGTCAGTAAAACTGATGGAACAAATGTACATACGGCAACAGTATTTACTACATGCAAAAGTAAAAACCATACCCACTTAGCATACACATACACACACAAACAAACGTTCTGCAGCTTTAAGAGGCCCTGCTCCCACCCGGTCCTGCTCCACTACACAACCAGAGCAAACTGGTTTGAGGCGCGTTCTCAGCCAAGCCCTAAGCCTTGGCAAAGATCCACTCTCTCTCTCACACACACACACACACATACACACATACAGCCAAAACTTCAGTAAGACTACTAACATACACTGGAACAGCACTAAAAGTTTTGTGGTAAATCGCTCCACACTTACACATGATACCACATTAAAAAGAACTTCTGTATAAAACACACACACGCACAGAGAGGCTGACAAAACCTCTGTATTTCTCCTTTAACTGGGTCAGCTTCCAACAGCGAGCCGTAATGGTTGGATGGGGAGAGATCTGGGAGGAATGCATCAGATGTGAAGCAATCTCTTAATATAACACACAGACACAGACACAAACAGCTCTTACTCACACAGGCCTCATTTTTCCCATGATGTGCCTGCATGTGTGTAATGGACACAAGGCATGCTGCTTTGCATGAGTGTGTTGTTCATTTGCAGAGCATCTGAAAACACATACACACTGACACACTCGCTGGGTCGAGATCAAAAGATAAGATGTGTCCAGTTTCACACAGTGATACTCTTGTTATCTAGGAAGGATTGGCGATAGAAACAAGGTTAGACTGTCTGTCGATGTGCTCCAATTAAACAACTAGGATTGTTCAGTCATGCTCTGCTAGTGATGTCTGTTCCTTTGGTCAGTCCAGAATGTGTACACCTACACACACACAAACACTTGCATCCACACACGCAGATGTAGTTGTTAACACACTCCTTCCTCTTGATATCCTGGGACTGAGTCATTCCATTTCTTTGGGTTTCCCGACACCACCAGACTTGATTTTTACCGAAACCCAGCCTGGTTGTGTGTAGAGGGGGAGTGTGCATGTCTGTGGGGGTGTGCGAGCAACTTCTAGGTAGAACCTAAAGATGGACACCTTTGGCCTGGAGTTTACCAACTCCTGTGGTAATACTACTGGCACTAAACAAGACACACTTTGTTCTGTCTCAATGTTTACATTAGGGCGTCACACGGACAGATAGTCAACACAAGCAGAATCAAGAAAAGACCCACACAGATAATAACCTGACTCGCTTTAAACATATTTACACACACACACACGTGTACAAAGACACACCCTCTGTGTGTGTGTTTCTTCACTGCTGATTCTGAGGGAACCATGCAGTTCTGAAATACTGCTGTACAGCACCACTGCAGCCATCTGTACTCTTCTTGGGTTTTATTTTGGGTTGGTGTAGAGCTAAGAACCACTCTGTCAACAGAGAGCAGGGCAGGGCACCATCTCCATGTTTACAGGGCCGTCCGATTAACGGTGGTATATTTATGACACCCACGAAAGGTAAAATTGAAACCTGACACTTAGAACACCTTTTCTCTCTGTCTCTCTCTCTGTCTCTCTCTCTGTGTCTTTCTCTCTCTCTCTCTCACACACACACACACACACACTCCAATCCAGACTGCATTCCTACACATATTTGTCCTCCATCATCTCACCCTCTTTAACACACACATAGCTGAGGTATTTACTGTGGTACCGACACCATTCATACAGGTAGTTACATTAACAAGCATACCGCTGACACACTTTGAGACTGCATATTTGTAGTAACACAGCTGGTCTCCTCCCGAAGGTATCACACCACTTTATTAATGGATGTGTCTTCTCCCCTTCACCCTCATGTGTGTGAGTGTATGTGCATGCGATCACACAGCAGGTTGGAGTGAGCAGCGAGGACTAAGGCAGCCTGAACACTAAAATACGTGCTCCCTCCCCCCCTCCCTCCCGCCCTCCCTCCCTCCCGCCCTCCCGCCCTCCCGCCCTCCCTCCCTCCCTCCCTCCCCCCCCTCCCCCCCCCCCCCCCTCCCCCCCCCCCCCCCCCCTCCCTAGCTCTATTTCTTCCTTCCTCCCTCCCTCCCCCCCTCCATCCTACCTCCCTCCCCCCTCCCTCCCTCCCTAGCTCTATTTCTTCCTCCCTCCCTCCCTCCGTACCTCTCTCCATCCCTCCCTCCCCCTCTCTTTCCCTTCCTCCCTCCAGCCCACTTCTTCTGGCCTTGACTTGGTCGGGACGCGCCCCTTTGGCAGCATGACAGCTGATAGGGCAGCTTAAGTGAACAAGTCATGCAAAATCTGACAAAAACACCAACACACACAGATTACAGAGCAGCAATTTAATTGTCAGGAGCAAAAAGAGCAGTTGAAAACTCTGACTTTCTTACTTCGATTAATTTAAAAACAAACTTCAGATTCTCAAACACTGTAGATTGAAAGCTAGGCAGTTGGAAAGTGTGTCTGTGTGTATGTTGAAGGAAATACACCCGTGTCCTGTGCTAAATAGTTGTTTTGGAGATGGGGCTGTTCCACTCTATATAAAACACTGGCAGGGCTCCTTCAGTTACTGACTCAGTATAAATCACCAGACAGTGCCATGCTCTGCCTGCATGGTCAAACACACACACAAAAACACACACACTGCAGCTCACAAGAAACTAGCACACACTTACGCACACAAACACACAAATGCACAACTGTATGTGCACACTGTAAGTTAACACTCAAGCACCCGCACACACACACAAAAAACACAAATACACCAAAACCAGCAAACCCACATGACCAAAAGTTTGCCAGTCACAAAAGCATTTTTGTGGTTCAATAAACCCTAGAAAGTCTTCCTGGGTGTTTTTACGCCTCTATCTGACTTTTATTCAAACTCTATTCTTGCATATTCTCCTCCTCATACACTCATTCCCCCTTCTCTCGTCCCTATTTTGCCCAAGGAGGTTTCAGTACACACAGGGCCAAGCTAGGCCATGGCTCTCAGTCACTTCCATTCAGGAGCTAGAGAGGCTACTGCAGACAGTTTAATAGAGCACACACAGAGCCCGAAGAAGGAGACCAGAAGAAAGTTCTAGAAATCTGCTGAATCAGCTGTCACTCGCTTCATCTAACCCCTGACTACATTGTCCTGTATGGGCTGGAGTCAACATAGGTAAGTGAAGCCAATCACTCTGAGCAAGACTGAAGCTTAGGCTGTATGGAAACATAAACATGGAGCTCATACAGAGAAAACAGATGCAAGTGAGTGTGTTTTGGTAGGCCTGTTATTGTTAAGTGTGTTAATGTGTGTGTGTTACGTAATATGAAGTGTGTTTTGCGTGTGTCTATGCATGTGTGTGCGTGTTGGTGTGTTTCGTGTGTGCATGCGAGTTTGTGTGTGTGCGTGTGTGTCATTCATTGACAGTTGCTGCTAGCTGAGACTGACATGGAGCCTGATACTTGTGACCTTGGGTAATGGGGGAAGGGATCAAAAAACTTCCCATCTGTCTTAAAATGGCATAAACATACACAGTGATGGTCCCGAGATGAATTCATTTCTAAAACACAAACACATACACATTCACACACATACACCACTTGAGCATAGTATTATCCACACATGGTATTTCTCACTAATGTGTGTTTTGATAATACACCAAACGTCTCCACGTTCTCTCTCTCTCCTTCCCTCTTTCTTTCTCTGAATTATTTTCTTGAAACATGATTGGTGTAGAGAGGACAGAGAGCCTACAGGAAATGTGGCCCTCTTTCTGCCCCCCTTCTCCTCCTCCCCTTCTCCTCCTCCCCTTCTCCTCCTCCTCCTCCTCCTCCCAGCTACCCTGCAACTATGGCCAGCTGCCCCATCCACGTCCCCTAAGAATAGAACCCCCCCCCTCCTTTCCACAGCCCCCTTCCTCTGCCATGTTACGTAACGTCCTCTCCACTCCCTCCCTCTATCTCTCTCCGCAGGCAGTGACAGTTCAGTCATCTGCATGTTTACACCAATAATCTACTCTCTTCCCTCCTTTCTCTCTCACCTCCTCTCTTCCCCTCTGTGTGTCCCATTAGCTTGACAGATAGTCTTTAGCTATGGATGGGATATCTCTTTGTGAAAGTCAAACCCAATCTTACTCAAAGTTACAACATGGGATTGTACTGTCTCACTCTTCGTACTTGCAATGTGGTCAACACATGCTGTGGCTCCTATAGGACGGCTATCTATAGACCTCACTGACAGACAAAATTTTGCTCAGTTGGGCATTAATGTCCACCATTCAGTCATCACACACTAAGGCTCTTTTGAATCTTCAAGTGCTATCTGTAGCCTCGGGGCCTGACCACTAACAACCCATACCATTGTGCTGAACCAGAACACCAGATAGACACAGTCAAAACATCATTCCCCTGTGGTGTTCAGTGTCTAGTAAAGTGCTCAAAGGAGCCGTCAGATGGGGCTTATGTTTTCAGTAGACTGTTCAGTAGTGTTTAGTAGAGTGTTTAGTAGTGTTCAGTAGAGTGTTTAGTAGAGTGTTCAGTAGAGTGTTTAGTAGAGTGTTTGGTAGTGTTCAGTAGAGTGTTAATTAGTGTTCAGTAGAGTGTTTAGTAGTGTTCAGTAGAGTGTTTAGTAGAGTGTTTAGTAGTGTTCAGTAGAGTGTTTAGTGTTCAGTAGAGTGCTTAGTGGAGTGTTCAGTAGTGTTCAGTAGTGTTTAGTAGTGTTCAGTAGTGTTCAGTCGAGTGTTTAGTAGCGTGTTCAGTAGTGTTCAGTCGAGTGTTTAGTAGCGTGTTCAGTAGTGTTTAGTAGTGTTCAGTAGTGTTCAGTCGAGTGTTCAGTGGAGTGTTTAGTAGTGTTCAGTAGAGCAAGAGTAAAGCCTCATTCTATGCTGACTCAGCCAACAGTCAACAGCTATACCAGTCTGGTGTCAAGCAACACACTACTGAAGGTTAACCTGTAGCTATGGTAACACCTCTTTATTCCAATAGCCACAGTGTTGCTATGTGACCACAAGGCATT